>NC_022031.1:48307625-48317163 GCF_000317375.1 Microtus ochrogaster
TTTGGAGCCTGTCCTGGAACTAGCTCTGTAGACCAGGCTGGTCTCGAACTCACAGAGATCCGCCTGCCTCTGCCTCCCGAGTCCTGGGATTAAAGGCGTGCGCCACCACCGCCCGGTGAGTTGGTTCTTTTCTGTCACCCTGTAGGCCCTGGTCATCAGGCTTGGCGGCAAGGGACTTTACTAGATGAGCTATCTTACTGGCCTACATATTCTTGATTGAAACAATCCTCTTGTTCTATCATTCGCTTTCATTTGACAAAGTTTTTCATTTTTGTTTTGTGTGTCTAAGCCCATGTGTGTGTATAGTCATGTGGGATCCAATGTTGCTGCCTTGGATCGGTCTTCTTAGTGAGCCTAGGGCTTGCTGATTCAACTAGACCAGCCGCTGACAAGCCGTGGGAATCCTCCTGTCTCTGCAGCCCTGCGGCTAATTAAGATTAAAGGTGTGTGGTCCAGCACCTGAATTTCCACGTGGGTGTTAGAAATCCCAGTTCAGGCCCTCAAGTTCACTGTCTAAGCCATCTCCTCAGTTCTCATCTGATGAGTATCTTTGATGGCCTACTCTCCCTGTATTTTTTTTCATGCTAGTCCTATAAACACATACGCATTCTGAGCCCATAGAAAGAACTTTTGAAATGATCTATCTTAAGACAACCCTCCTCCACCCCCAAAGATTGGGTGGTTGCCTTAGCAGGAGGAAGCAACAAACTTGGGAGGCATTTAGTATGTGAGGGGTTCAAATTGTCTTCTTTACAATGAAACCTCATGTGGGAAAATGTGGGCTCCAGGACTTCATGACCCTGGTAACTTAACTGTAGTGAGCCTCAATTCTCTAAACACAAAATTAGAACAATGGGAAGAAACGATATTTTTTTTTAATTCTGCAAATGTTTTTAGCATAGTATGGCAGACAGGAGGTTCAACTTGTCACCAATTTCTTCAGAAAACTTGCTAAAATAACATGGGAAATCTGAGGCCATGAACTTGAAGAAGAGTGGGGAAGGGTATCCGGGAAGGCTTAGAGGGAGGAAGGGGAAGGGAGAAATGTTGGAATTATATTATAGTCTCAAAAATAAATTTTTAGCCAATTGGTGGCTGGGCATGCCTTTAATCCCAGAACTCAGGAGGCAGAGACAGGTGAATCTCTGTGAGTTTGAGGCCAGCCTGGTCTACAAGAGCTAGTTCCAGGACAGGCTCCAAAGCTACAGAGCAAACCCTGTCTTGAAACACCAAAAAAAAAAAAATAATAATAATAAAAATTTAAAAGATGTGGAAAAGTCACAAGTTGACAGCAAAAGCTGCTGTGCAGGGGTTATGCCATCCCTGGAGAAGGGTACTGAAGAGGGAGGCAAGGGTGCCACTGGGGGACCCTAGAAAGACACCTGCTACTGGTTCAGATTTCCAAGTTAAAGCTATACTCCCCTCCTGGGGAAGTGTTCAGACCAATGGCCTCTCAGATGGGCAGTGAAAGGGAGAATTATATCTTGAGTCTGGGCCTGAGTTTGACTCTCTGTGGAAGGCCAAATTCAACTCACATGAGGGAAGTCTCAAGAGTAGAAACTGGTAGAGTCAAAGGTTTGGGATTCCACAATCTCTGACGTTCTGTCTAGCAATTGCATTTTATGATTCTAACTTCCGACCAATTTCCAAGAGTAATTGAAGTGGTCTCAAATGTCCCGTCAATCTATTAAAGCAGAGCACCCAGGTGTTGGGAAGAGGGAGAAAGGAGAAATGGCATCACCTCCGTGCAAAGCCTCTCAGCGCTGAAACGATTTTAAGCGAGATTAGGAAGTACCATGAAGCAGAGCCACGAGAGGGCAATGCTTGCTCCCCTTCCTCATGCCCCAGGAAGATATTGATCTATTGATCCAAGCTTGGCAAATCCCCCTGAACAAATATGAGTGTACCCTCAGATGGGATATTCTAAAAGCAGACAAGAAAGTGAACATCGCATTTTATGTTGAAGGGGCTAGATGGCTGGCTTGGCAGTTAAGAGCACTCGCTGCTCTTGCAGAGGACCCCAGTTTGGTTCTCAACACCCACAGCAGGAAGCTCACAGTGGCTTGTTGGATCTCTAGGGAATCCACCGCCCTCTTCTGGCCTGAAAGGCATCTGCACACATGTGCACATACACATGTATAGACACACATACATGTAAGTAAAAATAGAAACAAAACCCTTCACCTTAAAAAGAAAAGCTTTTTCTCTCCTAGCAAAGATCACGAACAATCACTGAAGACCTGATTCTTGCCTTTTCCTGGAGAGAGATTCAGAAAGAAATGGAAAAAAAAAAAGTTTCTACTCGCAAAGGTGTCCTACTTAAATGAGAAAGATAACAAGCAATGAGGCAGAAATTGATCTGTGAACAGAGGTACAAATGATACGTGATAGAAAAACAAAACAAAATGTTAAGCCAAGACACTAAAAGAAAGGTTTTCAAAGGTAAATTCAAAATACCATCCATAGAAAGTATTTTGAAAATTGAAAAAACAATTGAGCTTTTAAGAACAAGCAGGGTTTCTAATAAGGGGGGGATGAACAGTCTCCCTAATAAAAGGAAAAAAAATGAGCAAAGGCCATAGGCAAGTAACATGAAATTTGATGTTCATTTTCTTGTCTACTTTTAGAATAATCCATCTGAGGGTGTACTCATATTCCTTCAGGATGATTTACCAAGCACAGATCAAAACATAGTATATTCACCTTGCTACTACTCAAAAATATTCAAACTAAAACAGTAAACTACAGGCCAGGTAGTGGAGGAACACGCCTTTAATCCCAACTCTTGAAAGTCAGAAGCAGGCCAACCTCTGCCAGTTCAAGGCCAGCCTGGTCCAGGACTACAGAGTAAGTTCCAGGAATGCCAGAACTGTTACACAGGGAACCCCTGCTTTTAAAAAAAGAAAAGAAAAAACTACAAATTTTATTTATTTGTTTATTTATTTTTTGTTTCTCAAGACAAGGATTCTCTGTGTAATAGCTTTGGCTGTCCTGGAACTCACTCTGTAGACCACACTGGCCACGAACTCCCAGAGATCCACCTGCCTCTACTTCCCAAGTGCTGGGATTAAAGGGATATGCCACCATTGCCCAGCTACAAAATTATTTTTTTTTATCTATCAGATTTGCAGACTTTTTAAAGGACAATACTTAGTGTTGATACAAATTAAAATTGTGCCGAGTTTTTATGAGACATCAAGGAATATATAAAAATATTGCTATAATTTTATCCAAGAAATTCAAATATAATATTCAATTCTAAGAGGGAGAAACTCAGAAACCTAAATAAAGAGACAGATGAAGGGATTATTTATAAAGATAAAATATTATAAATTATTTAAATGTTTAATAATATCATCATAGTAATATATACAGAATATGTATATAAATGTGTGTAGCAAATCTGCATACTTATTTGTTTTAGGCTTTTTTTGAGGTCTTATCTATCCCCGCCTGGCCTTGAACTCACTATGCAACTGAGGATGCTATTTAATCCCTCAACCCCATTTCTACCTCCAAGTCTAGTCAACACATCCAGCTACAGTGTTTTTATTTTTAAAAATATTTAATGGCATTGCCAATTTTTCATCATATGCCAAGTAAGAAAGAAGAGCTCTGAATATA
Organism: Microtus ochrogaster; assembly: GCF_000317375.1. Lineage (NCBI taxonomy): Eukaryota > Metazoa > Chordata > Mammalia > Rodentia > Cricetidae > Microtus > Microtus ochrogaster. Next base: position 48,311,250 of record NC_022031.1, read on the forward strand.
TATGCATATCTATATATAATATGTACATGGCTCTGTGAGACAAGGATGAGAAAGTCTATCTAAAGATATCCCGCTTCTGGGTAAAGGGATTATATGATTCTATTTAATCTTTAATCAGAAAAAAGTAGTTTTTCAAGAATAGCAGTTCTCAACCTGTGGCTCACAACCTCTTTGAGGGTTAAGGAACCCTTACACAGTGGTCACCTATCAGATATTTACATTACGATTCATAACAGTAGTAAAATTATAATTATAATGAAAATAATTGCATGGGTGGAGGTGTCCAGAACGTGAGGCACTGCATTAGAGGGTCACAGCATTAGGAGGGCTGAGGAGGGCTGACTTGAACATAGACAGGGAATTGAAAACACCATTTTAGCACTGGGAGCCATAAGAATGAAGGCTACAAGAGGAAAAGGCACACAGGAGAGCATACAGTGCAGCGACAATGAAACCGGGAGGAAGCTGAAGGTGGATTATTGGTGACCTTCAAGGCCATGCTCGTGAATGATTCCTGGGGACAGGGCAGTTCTTTATGAAGGCGATTATATGATCACCCTGATTTGGAGAAAGATTGTCTATGTGTCAGTTTGAGATACAGAGTTAGTTAACAAGAGAAGACTAGAAGAAATTGTTCATACACTCTGGTTTAATGGTGCCTTCAGTAGTAACTACAGTGCATATTAGCTGTGCATGCTCACACACAATGTGTACACACATGCTCACACACAATGCGTACACACATGCTCACACACAATGCATACACACATACTCCCACAAAGAAGTCAAGCAGTGGTTCCTGATGGGGCCCCACCTCACTTACAAGATCTATGCGAATGCTTCCTATTCCGTGTGTCGTGTTCGTTTCTACTTTTAAACTTTTCTTTTTTCATTTTTAAAGAGCACAACTTGGAACGTGATGCCACCCTGGGTCTGGGCACACTAAGATTGTCTCCTTTCCTCAGCACTGCTCCTGGCAGCAGCCAAGCTTTAGCAACAGATGAAGTCCAGGAACTCAGAGTTGGACCATGGCCCCAGGAGCCAGAGCTTCCCAGGAAAGAAGCAAGGTAAAAACAAGGTGGGCTTTATAAATCATTCTCCATAAGGATCCCATGTCGGGAAGCATCAAAAGGGACGCTTTCCTTGCTCCATTACCTACCCTGCTGCCTTTCTTGCTTGGAAACTTCTTGGTCAGTGTAGTCTTTGACGTAAGACAGACTCCAACTTTACCTTCATCTTTGCCAACCTACCCCGTGCCCCAAGAAGGTCAACAGAAAACCAAAACCAGCCCTAGACAAGAGGCCTGAAGCAGGAGCTTGGCTAGTTCATACACGGGCAGCTCTTCTCCCTGCGAGTCGTCCAACCTTATTTTCAAAAATGGGAGCTTAGAACAAGAACTTGGCCCAGGGGGAAAACACAGCGCAAGGCAGACTCTTGCTGATAGACTTTCCTTGGACACATTGACAGGCAGTGGCTTTATACAGACATTGTATTTCCATTTCTCCTGGAAGAAAATAATTCAATAATCCTGGTGAAAGATGGTCCGGGCATTGCCTAGAACACTGGTTGGGGCGATAGCACCTGGAATAGAGTCATCTGAATTTGAGCCCAGGTGGAGAGAAGAGATGTGAACCGGGGTGGGGGTAAGACAGCGGCAGAGACAGAAAGATTTTCACATGAGACACTGGGTTGTAATAGTGAATTCATATAGTATCACTAGAGGTAGGGAATGTGGGAAGAGAAACACATGTTACAGAGAAATCAGTGGGGTTTTGTTTTTATAAAGGTCCAGCTCAGAGAAAACTCAAAGCAAAGAGACAAACATAATCCCCTCGAGGCAGCCTCATCACTACCGAGAATCGGAATCTGAAGATTGGGTGACACAAACAATTAACGACTTTGTTGTAATTTATTTTAAAAAACACCACGAAGAGAAGTCACGCCATGCAACGGGGCTCACATGGGAGGTTTATTAGAAGAGGAGAGAGAAGGGGCAGAAAAGGAAACAAAGAAGGGGCAGAGAGGGGGCAGACACCAGTCCCTGGGACAAGAGGGGGGTAAGAGGGAGAGAGAGAGGGAAAGGGAGAGGAAGAGGGAGAGAGAGGGAGAGAGAGGGAGAGAGAGGGAGAGAGGGGGGAGAGAGAGAGAGAGAGAGAGAGAGAGAGAGAGAGAGAGAGAGAGATCGTAGGCAAGGCCCACTTTTTAAAAGGAAACTTAGTAAGTGTGCACAGGTGATCTTAATGGCTGCAGCTGAGAATGTATCCCCTCGGGACCTAAGGGCAGGCCAGTACAGATGCCTGAATCCTAACAGACTTCACTGTTAGAAGTTTCTAGATTCAGGTTTGGCTATGATAATGACCGAGTATAGCTTAATAGTGGAGTGCTTGCCTGCCACACACGTAGTTCTCAGCACCACCACTAACAGGGAAAAACGTTCACCAAGGTGTAAACCCTTCCCATATGGAGAGCCATCATCACCACCCATTACCTACCTCACCAAGCTTTCTCTCTTCCTTTTTCATTTTCTTCCTTGTTGGAAAGCCCACAACCAATGGGGGAGCTCGGGATTCTTGTTATCACCTTGCAGAGGAAAAACCTCAGCTGGGCTAGTAAAGGCTTAGGGCTGAAGAAATGGCCCAGTTGTGAAGGGCACTTGCTCCTTTGCACACACCTGTAACTCCACCTCTTGGAGAATTGGTATCCTCTCTGGCCTTTGTGAGCACCCACACGCATGTTATGTTGCTCCTCCTCTGCACACAAATAAAATTTGAAGTAACTTTTTTTTTAAGTCTTATCTAAAATCAAACCAGATTCTAGCACTTTCTATCAATGGTTGATCTATTTGTAGCCCTGGTAAATCTGATTTTAAGAGGGAAAAAAAGTATGAGGGCTCTAGCTTGAAGAGGTTCAAATAGAAAGACATCTCTAAAAGGTCTTTGGAACATTCCAGAAGCCAGGAGCCAATAGCATGCCTTTGCCAAATGACAAAATCGTATTAAGTTGTTGGACAAAATATCAACATCATTTAAAAAGTTTTCCAGAATTTGATGCTACACTGGTGTTTTTATGAAATGCCTCCTGAATGAATTCAATCTTACATCCATATTGTCACTGTGGAAAAAAACATTTTAGCAAAGATGATAGCAAGAAAACCAGTTTTCTGCTTTGAACATTGTGAGGTGATTTTTTAGGCTCTCTGTCATCATGTGTGAGAGTTCTGCCATGCATGTTCATGCATGTGCATATGGAAGCCGGAACATAGCCTCTGGTCCTCAGGTGCCATCCACCTCGTTTTTGAGGCAGGATCTCTCCCTGGCTTTGAGATCACAAAATAGGCTAAGCTGTCTGGCCAGCAAAGCCTAAGAATTCACCTGCCTCAGCTGCCTCTCCTATACTTGGATTTACAAACCCCTCCCATGAGGCAAATAAAAATAACAATGCCTACCTGGTGAGGGGCTTGAACGATGAATTTATAATAAGACTCAGAGCATGAAGCTAGGCACAGTAGTAAGTCAAAGAACAGTAGCTCTGATGATTGAAAAGGAAGGAACAGAGGAAAAAGAGAAAACCCCCTATCACCCAGCCTGGAAAGACCACTAGAGAAAACTCATTCCAGAGCCTTCAAACCTTTAATAAAATACAACACACACTTGAAAAATATGTGCTTGGTTCCAACACTCATATTTCTGGTGATCCTGGAAAAGATATCCTGTCATCTTTGGCTCGGATTTTACAAAACACAGGAATAAAAACACTTACTGGTGACCTTTCTGGAGACACAGTGAGTGCTTGCTGTTCAAAGTTCAGTCGTGGTTGGACGTTCCCTATATCAAAAGTCATTCCCACTCCGGCGTTCAGATTACCCACACACACTCAGAGGGTCACACAGCCGTGGACCAGTTCAAACCCTGCTGCGTGAGTTTCCAGAAAGGATATGTGGCCATCTTTCTGGAGAAGGCATCAAAGTATTTAGACATTCACGCTGTTGGAAAGAAACAGAAGGCCTATGTTTCAAGATGCATCTTTTCACGCTTCTTCCTCTGCAGAGCTGGGGTTCACTCATTTCCTACTCTTTGAATAAAAAAACCTCTTTAAATGGTGGAGAATTTATGACAGCTCCTCTCCCTTTCTCCAGGACAAACCATCCTGTTTCCTTTAACTTCTGCAGAGCACTTTGGAATGCCCTGACTCTCTTAAAATGTTTGACGCCCCCATGGACCTTAATAAAATACTCTGGACAAACTGGCTAATACGTTGACTTTTGCCATAGATATTATTTCCCAAACTTCTAAACATGCCCGTAGCTTTCCTGTCCAAGTTCAAATATAGTATAACACATCACGAGAGCTGAGAGGCAGGAAGTGCTTCTCTGAACCTGGCACCATCATCCTGAATGGAAAATACCATTTGTTTCCTTGGCAATTTGTCCTTGGTAAGTGGAAAAAAGTGGGGGAGAAGGGGTTAAGGCTACTGTGAAAGGGGCACACAACAGCACCCAGTTCTTAGAGGATGGGGTAGGGTGGCAGAATCTGCTGAAAGAGTTTCCCTGGGAGCAGGCTAACTGCTCGGTTCTTCAGCAGGAAGTTAGAGCAGAGGTCTGAAGGTCTAATGGTCTCATGACAAGTCACTTCTGCTCCCAAGTTCCTAATCAAGAGTTGAACTGCAGGAAAGAAGGCAAAGGACACCAAGTAATGAGAAAGTCACCAGCGCCACAGACGCTGCAAGGCCTTTCCAACATGTTCAGAGCCAAAAGAGTACCTTTTAGTGTTTGTTTTGATTATATTTGCCTGTAACCCAGCAACTGGGCCCAGATGCCAGGAGCCCAAAGAGAACACGGCTGATGGCCGGTGTAGGAAGAGAGAAGGAATTGCTTTTGTGTCCTCCCTCAAGAGGTTCTTCTCAAGGTGAGTGAAAAAAAGCCGGGCCCTCACAAACTATTGTGAACCCTTCCTCGTTTTTCTAACAGCCGTCGGGGTGATTTATGACACATATGTGCTCATTACTAGCTTCTTCTCTTTTATTTTTGAAGACAGGACACAGTGGGAGATGAGACTCTTGAGCCAGAGCTAAGCTGATGCTTTAATGTGAGCAGATGAGTTTTCCAGGCCCTCACCCTCACCTTGAGACCGCCCTCCCTGGATCGTGATTTCCCCTTACCTGAAATAATCATTCATCTGCTCAAGGATACTGTAAATGTTTGGATGCCAAGACTCACACATTGCTCAATAAGCTAAGACACCCCGGCTTTAGGCATGCTCTTGTCTGTCATGACAAGCTAAAGCAATGTTGTCAAAAGATGAAGTTCATTAGGCCTATGACAAAATCACATAAAAATTATCAGACAGAGAGAAGGCTGTGATTCCAGCAGACATCTAGGAAAAGGGAAACACTCTTATAGTCTAATATATTCTTAATAAGCTTTACAACTATGTCAACCTATGACTCCAGTTTTTAGTGTAGTTTTTCTTTGCTCATGTCCTTCTAGAAATAAGGAAGTATGAAGTATGTGCAGAGCATTGGTTTTGTTTAACCATCATCCCTTGAGCATTTGGAAACAATGGGGAGAGAGATGGAGAACCTAGGTCCTTGTGTGTGGTAGTAGGCAAGTACCATATCACTGAGCTATGTCTCCAACCCTGAAATTTATAGTTGTAAATCTTAACTTCTTCTTTGCTAGATGAATCAACCCAAATTGGTATGATTCTTTCCTTTGCAAGGCTTTTACTTGGTGTGTTAGAAAATAGCTAAATGAGCCGGGCAGTGGTGACACACACCTTTAATCCCAGCTCTTGGGAGGCCGAGGCAAGAGGATCTCTGTGAGTTCAATACCAGCCTGGTCTACGATGTGTGTTTCAGGACAGTCAGGAATGTACAGGGGGAAAAAAAGGAAGGAAGGAAGGAAAGAAGGGAGGGA
>NC_022031.1:48317263-48323713 GCF_000317375.1 Microtus ochrogaster
GGGAGGGAGGGAGGGAGGGAGGGAGGGAGAAAATAACTGAATGAAAATATTTCAGTATTTCTTTTACCCAAAGACTCCTAGAGTTCTCATGGTGATAATTTCTGTAGCTTCATTTGGTTGGCTAACTTGGTAATTGAAGTTTCCTAATTGGTCAAGCATTCTCTGTTCTTTCAACACTGGAAATCTTTATGGCAATACTTAGATAACCAAACTTAACCAGGCTGATGACTCAGGTGACATTTTAGAATCCTGCATCTAGAATCTGCAAAACCACTTTTCCAGAGTTCATTACAAAACTTCACAGTAGTAGCTGGAAATTAGCTGTGATGGAAATTTTTTTTTATCATAGATTGTCCTCAACTGCAGGGGGACAAATTGTATCAGTCGGGGTTGGGGCTGTAGTTCAGTAGCTACAGTACTTGCCTAGCACACAGGAAGACACCCTCAACTCCCACTAAACAGGTGTACTGCTACACACCTCTAATCCCAGAAATTCAAGGTCAGCCTGAGCTACCCTAGACTCTATCTTAAAAGCAACCAAGTCACTATATAAGCAAAAACCAAACAAACTTCTGCTTCTACGTTATTGTTCTAGACACAATTACAAATCACTATAAAACCCAATTTCAAATATGGGACAGAGAATAAGTGAATTGGTAAAGAATTAATGCTTCATTCATGCTGACAGTTGCAAAAGAACAGTTCGATTCTAACTTATTTTTCTTTGGAAATTATTCCCTAATGCTTTTAAAACAACAGGAAAAAAGTTTTCTCCTATACATAAAAGTGAGCAAATCAGACTTGATTACAGTGTGTCATTTTTTCCATTCTATCTGTGACCTTTACAGAGGTTTTAACAGTACCATGTTGGGTCAGAACACTTGAGGCATCCAAACCTCTGTGGTATATCACAGTCACTAGTGAGTGGGCCAGGAAGAATCTGCCATTTCCACTGGCCAACGCATAGAAGCTACTGGTCAGGAAGACTTTACAGTTTGCTTTTTGTTTGCTTTTCAGGTGTATTTTCATATTTTTATTTCCATGCATGTCTTTGTGAGTATATGCCATATATGTGTGGTGCCAGTGGAGGCCAGCAAAGGGTGTCTGATCTCCTGCAGTTGGAATTACAGGAGGTTATGACCTAACTGGCTCAGGCCCTCTGGAGGAGCATCGAGTGTTTGTAACCACTGAGCCATCTCTCCAACCCCAAACCTTGTGCTGTGGGTCTGCATAAGCTGTGCTTTCCTTTAAAGTCAGGCACCAATGGCTTAAAAACTAAGGATGCTTTATCAGCTGTGCAATAACTAAAGAACACTTTCAGTGGAGATATTTTTGAAAATGAGTTAAACTCATGGAGTTTCCAGATGTGTTTGTGAATGAACAAATGACATGATTTTTTTTTTAAGTAAGCAATGCCAAGGATGTAACTCAATGGTACAATGCTTACTAGCATGAGGAAGGCTTTTAGGTTTGATCCCCAGCAAAACAGCAATAATACATGTTGAAATAACAAAGATTATATGAGAGGCTTGTGCGTTCAAGACCAGCCTGGGCTACATGTTTAAAAAAAGAAAAGAAAAGAAAAGAAAAGAAAAGAAAAGAAAAGAAAAGAAAAGGGTGGGGAGGAAGGAAGGAAGACAAGAAAGAAGCAAGATCATAAAGTTTGGAGAGACTGAAGCGTTAAACAATGCTAGATTGCTAAAGTAATTAGATTGTTAATTTTCCTGCTAGGGCACACTGAATCGTTCACTTATGCAAACAAGGAAAAAAATTGTAATAAATCCTGACATCAACAACATTAAGAGATTAAATTCAAGGCACATCTAAGACTAGCATAGTCATTTCATTACCCTAGGAAATTCACATAAAATTAAAATTAATATAGCTCATTGTAACTTTCAGTTTTCCTGAACAAGAACTGAAGGAGCTATTATTGCGCTGTTCTGTTCACTTACGGCAGGAAGCCATGCCTCAGGTCCCGTGGGTTCTGGATTCTATTTCTTACAGCAGCATTTTCTTCTACAGTGTTTCTCGTCCACAGCGTGTTCTCCACTTCTTGAACATGCTTTGATTGAATGTTTCTATAGCTACTGTGATGTCCAGAGACTGTGGGACAGGGACTCAAGGCAGGAACCACAGAGGAACTCCTTTCTGACCTACTGCTTGGTTCATGCTTTGCTAGCTTTCTTATATCTACCTGCCTAGGGATGACGCCACATAGAGTGGGCTGAGTCCTTCTACATCAATCATCAATCAAGATCGATCTAATCAAGACAATTCTTCAATTGAATCCTTTCCAGTTGACTCTAAAATGTGTCGAGTTGACAATAAAAACTAACCAGGACATAGATCCTTGAGATGAGAAGATGCCTGCATGCCCAAAAGTTTCACATCATAGTTCCAGGCATCCAAAGCTATGCGGTTAGACTTTGTCTCAAAACACAAAGTAAAATAGATAGATGGATGGATGGATGGATGGATGGACGGACGGACGGACGGACGGACGGACGGACGGACGGACAGACAGACAGATAGATAGATAAATAGGTTGACACAAAAATGCATAAATACCTAGAGAACAATACCAACAGAAATCTGTTTTAGCTGATCTGAGCACCATGTCATGTCAGTAATGATATGTTTGAATTGTTTGGCCCCCTCCAAACACATATGTAAAATCCGTGTTATACATTCCTGAGTATAAATTCTATGTGTGCTGCTGCTATTTTTCTTGCTCATTTGTGTGTATGTGTGTGGTTGAGGTTTATTTGAACAATTATGCCTTTGTAGTTGAATTTCTTTTTATAATTTTACCTAAGTTCTCAGACAATAACAAAAAGGAGAGATGACCACTCTTTAGAGGGGCAAGCAGGGAGATAAAAGAGATTGTGTTTTTAGGAAGGAATGTGATGATTGTCAGATCCAGTGTGGGTTCAGTGAGAAACCAGGCCAAATGAACAAGGACAGGAAAATATACTCAAGTTTCAGGATTGTGATTTCAGGCTGGCAGGATGACACAATGGGCAAAGGTGCTGCCAAACTTGATGACCTGTGTTTGATCCCGGGGACACACACTGTGAAAAGAAAAAACTAATTCATGCAAGTAGTTCTCTGATACACACACACACACACACACACACACACACACATCATGGTGTGAGTGTGAGCATACATGCACGCACAAATAAATTTAAAATATAAGAAAAATGGGCTGTCTTTCTAAAAGAAAAAAGGGACATATTTATGTTTCTTACAATACCATAGGTGGGATGCTAACTTAAGAGGTGAAGTTATCCTTCATTGAACCATAGCAACCGAAGAGAGTTGACTGGACAGTGATAAGCAGAGAGGATTGATTAATGAGCCTCTTCCAACTCGTAAAGAGGTCATTAGTAACACAGTTTCAAACTCCCTCGTGTTCCCTCAATCCCTCAAAAGAGAGCAAAGAAGCATTGGGCTCTGGGGACTGAGGGTTTCATAAAACTTGAAATTATCTAATAAATTGGAAAACAATAGCAAAACTGAAAAGGTTTGACAGTCTGAAGTGATAGAGCAAAAGCAATTTTGAACTATACTTAACAGAGTAATGATAAAATCTTGATTTTTCCAAAGTTTAAATCCAGCCAGGTTGGGTGATTCCCAAGTTAAAAAATCATCTGAACCCAGGATTTTGAGACCAATCTGAGCACATAGTGAGGTCCTATCTCATTTTTTTTCCAGTTCAGGGCATCTAATCCAGGGCTTTGTACAGACTGAGCAAGTTTTCTACCACTGAGCTGTCTTTATCCCCTGCAAGTCCGTTTTCGTTTTGTTCTGTTTTGTTTTTAATTCAATTTTATATCTTAAAAATTGCTGGGTCCATGCCTGTAATCCCAACATGTGGGATTACAGGAGACAGCCGGGCCCCAGGAGTTCAAGATTAGCAACATAATTGTTCAAGACTCATCGAGACAGCACGTGAGAGGCCTGCCTCAAAATAAAATTAAATAAATACATTCATTATTAAACTAATTACATTTAAAAACAGAACTAAGAAGTTGAATGAACACTAATAAGATGGATATGCCAAAATTAAGTAGAACTAGATGAAACCCAGAGATGCTGACCTCAACGGCAGGATCCCAGTGACTCAATGTCAGTTGTAAAGTTACAAGAAAATAAAGCACGCGTTACGGAGCAGCTTCTGGAAGCTTTTCTGGTACACAGTGGCCAGAAGCTGGAAATGCTCCCGAAGGGCAACAAATCTTACTGGAGTGATGTCATCCATGTTTCTCTCAAGAACTAAAAGCCTAGCCACCAAAGTCACCAACCTCAGAGTCAGGCAGCATGCAGTAAAGAAAATGGATAGAGAGAGAGCATGCGTGCTTGATCTGTGCACAGACAAACCACAGAGACTGAAGGGAAGAGAAAATGTTATAAGTCAAGCAGGTGCCTTTGGCTATATTGGATTTCTATCATGGGAAACCTTCCAGAAATGAAGACAAAGCGTGTACATTGGCTCAGGCTGAGAACATGGACCCTGGGACAAAGCTGATCTAGGTTAAAATTACCATCTTTTGAACCAGCTATGTGACACCAGATATTCTGTGTCTGTCTATAAACTGTGTGCTGGCAACCACCTCTCAGCTTTGTGTGATGCTTAACTTGATAAAATACCGCTAGGGCAGTTTCAAAACTAATCACCAACATCAGTAAATTGCAATTTTCACTCGGGCAGAAACTATTTGAGTCTTCCAAGAAACGTGGAATAAAGTTTTTGCACTGGATGGGAAACTGAACAAAATATCTTTGTTCATTCGAATACAAAGATAATGAGACTCTGAGCTGCGTGCGGTACCACACACCTGTAATCCCAGCACTCGGGAGGCTGAGGCAACAAGTTTCAACATCTGAGTCCAGCATGGGTTCCACAGCAAAAACCTTTTTCAAAAAGAACAAAACAAAAACAAAAAAACTAAAACAAAGCAATTCTCTGAATTTGTGACTTTCCATCATTTCTTTTTTCTATGCCTTCAGAATTTTAGAAGTAATTCCAGGATTGCGTTTATCTCACAAAATGATCCTCAGTCACTTTGAAGCATCTTTGCTTCAGCTTTCCACCTCCATGTGCCTTGCACACTGGCTGGCATATGGTGAATACTGCTGTCTCTACTCACTGCATATAAAAACCGAATATTTAATTTGTCTGAAAACATAGAACCATATCTGCCATTTTCAATAAAAGTTTCAAGTAAAAAATGCTTGACCAAAATAATTCAAACTAACCCGTTTTATTTTAACTTCTGGGAGGAAGGTAAATTATAAAAGATTATAAACCAGCAGTGATACATAACACCTATAATCCCAGAATCTGGAGACTAAAGAAAGGAGGTGAAGAATAGACCCATGTTTGAAGCCAGCTAGTACTAGTAAATTCAGGCCACCATGGGCTACAGAGACCCTGTCTCAAAAACTGAAGATAAAAAAATTCTATAATTTCTTTTTTTCTATTTTTTAAATTTTTTTCCAAGACAGGGTTTCTCTGTGTAATAGCTTTAGCTGTCCTGAAACTTGCTTTGTAGACCAGGTTGCCCTTGAATTTACAGAGATCCACCTGCCTCTGGCCCCCCCAAGTGCTGGAATTAAAGGCTTGTGCCACCACTGCCAGGCCAAGATTCTATAATTTCTTCTCTCTAAAGATAGCCATTTAAGAAACCCACATTCATGGGGCACTTACGAGAAGCCAAGTGTCTTTCACAAATAATAGTCTCACTTAATCTACTACTCCATCTGTAAATTAATATTTCATTTAATTGTGAAGGGAAAACATGGAAAGCCAGATATGGTGATAGATACTTGCAACCCCACTACTTGGGAGATGGAGGTCAAAATGGTCAGGATTTCAAGGTCAGCCTCAGAACTACATTGCAAGGCTGAGACCCTCCTGGGAGGCCTGAGACCCTGTCTACAAACAAACACATGGTAGTTTAAAAATATTAAATCCACACAACTATTGTATGACATATACAGAAGTAGAACACAGTCTGATTAACCCCAGTGCTAAGTTTCCCTGCTCAAACATTGTTATCCACACCTGAGGGCACAGTACTTAGGAATTCCAAGGGAGCTTGGCTACCTAAAAGGACGCCGCTTCAAAAAGCCCTAAAATAAATAAACAAACAGGCAAACAAAATACTTTAATTGCCAAAGAGATGTGATAATACTGATTTTGAAATATCTTGAGCACTTAGAAATATGTAGACAGATCTAGGAGGACAGGATGATTGCAGCACATAAAGGTGCCTGCCGCATAAGCCTAAAGACTTCCATTTCATACCTCAAAGCCACATAAAGATGAAAGGAGAGAACTAACTCCACAAAGTTGTCCTTTTCCCTTGACATGTGCACTGTGGCAAATGCATACATACATACACACACACACACACACACACACACACACACACACACACA
>NC_022031.1:48323813-48335691 GCF_000317375.1 Microtus ochrogaster
ATGCATACATACATACACACACACACACACACACACACACACACACACACACACACATACACACGGAGAAAAAAGAGCTCAGCAAAGTGACAGCTGTGCAGGTCTGAGGACCTGGATCTGGGTCTCCAAGCACACACATTCAAAACCCAGGCACGCTGGTGAAATGCTGAGAGGAAGAGTCTTAGAGTTCACTGGCCCCTGATCTAGTTGAACAGTGACTTCCCAGTCTAATCGAACGGATGAGTTCTCCTTTCTGTGAGGATAACTTGGAGAAGATGGTTCTCTCCCATCTTAAAAAGCATGACAGAGGGCAACGAAGGAAAATACTCAGCATTGATCCCCGGTCTCCACACTCATGAACCCATGTCCACATGCACATAAACACACATACACACAACCTATTTAAATCTCTTAATAAAAAGAATTTGAAACTCAGCCCCTGTACTGCACTTCTCACACTGTCTTTCACTTTCTCTTTCTAACGCTAGGAGCTCAGATGGGCCTTTCCTCTAACACAAACGTGGGATCAGTTCTCAAGGCAAGAAAGATGACGATTTGAATAAGACTGTTACAGATCTTTAGACTGGTAATTTAAAAAGTCAATACATTACCATACTGGAACTTTTCACCAAGGAAAATAACCTGTCTCAATTTTTTTTCACATGTGTGCATCTCTTCTAAAAATCTTTCAGGTCATGCATGGTGGCACAAATCTTTAGTCCCACCCAACACTTTGCAGGCAGAGGCAGGTGGACCTTTGTAAGTTTGAGACCAACCTAGTCTACATAATGGTTTCCAGGCATGCCAAGGGCTGCATAGTAAGAACGTGTTTCAAAATCAATCGATAGATGAAATTCAAAACTATCAGTAAAGCCCTTCAATATCATATCTTGTACATTTCACTCTTTAGATACATTATGTATTATTTTGATGGACACATACATGAGTGGGTTTCTTATTTCCATGGTGTTTTGGTCCCTGCTGAGTCCCACCTTGCCTCACCGAGTGGCACATCCTTGGCGTCACCGGCCAGGTGGCCGGCCCTCTGACACTCGTCTCTTGCTAACAGAATCCTGATTTTGCTGGAAGCATCCATGTGTCCATTCCCAAGGGTCTAAGTCTTTCTGTCAGTCCAAATGCCTTTGTGCTACATGAATTCTTCATGACACACTGGTCACCTAGCTTTATGAAATAGAAGAGAAACACTGGTAAGTTTTTGATACAGTGACAAGTCTTTTCTGCTAGCTCCATTCTCTCTCTCTGTTTTCTACGAACATGAGCGGTTGTGGTGGCTGGTTGTAGACATGACGTCAACAAATTATAAAACTGGGCTAGGAAAATGCAATCCTGAGGTCTTTGAAGGCATGAAGGAGTCACTGGCCTCCGTGAACTGTCATCCCCCAGATGCCCTTGGATAAAAAGAGGTTGCACTTCATTCAGCGTCTCTAACTGCTGTGGAATGCTTCCAAACTTATGAAGATTGGACTAGCAGGGGGGAAAACAACATCACTTGTAGAGCTATGTGCCGTGGTCCTCTGCCTTAGCTTCCTAAGTGCTGGGAGCTGAGCACCTAAACCATGATTTAGGTTTAGGAGTATTTCCTTTTTTTTTTTTTAATTATTCAGAGTCTCAAAAATAGTTTGTTCTTGTTTTTGTTTATAAATTGCCCAGTCTGACCTTAAACTTACTATGCAGCTTAAGCAGGCCTTGAATTTGTGGTCCTCCTTTACCTCCAAAGTAGCTGAGATTCAGGTGTGTACCCCCCAGGTCAAAGTAAACATTGTTAATTTTTCCATGCTTGCCTTGCACTAATGTCTTTGAACTCTAATGAATTCTATTAATATTTTTCAGAGGACTGTTTGTGAAATTCTAAAAAAAAAAATTAGATTTGATCATTTTAATTGGTGGTGCCTTTGGAGGTCAGAAGGAAGACTCTGACACTCCCCATCCCCAGAACTAGAGTTACAGATGGTTGTGAAGCACCATGTGGGTGCAGGAAACCGAACCCAGGTTCTCAACAAGAACAAGTGTTCTTAACCACTGAACCACCTCTCCAGCTCAGTTTAAGAATTCTGTTTAAGAATTGCATTTGCAAAGTATGGTACTGGGTCCATGAGTTATTCTTCTGTTGCTTTGATACAATACTATGATCAAAGGTGACTTAGGGGAGTTTATTTTATTTGGGCTATGGTTCCAGAAGAACAAGAGTCCTGAATGGAGCAGAGGCAAGGCAGCCAGTAGCAAGCTGGTGGCAGGAACAGGAAGCTGAGGGCTCTTATCCTTATATACTCTCAAAGCCCACCCCCAGTGACGTACTTCCTCCAGCGAGACTAAGCCTCCCAATCTCCCTATAGCTCCCCAAACAATGCCAACTGGGAACCAAGTGTTTGAAACTCAAGCCTATGAGAGACAGTTTCCATTCAAACCACCACAACACATGTGAGCTCCATCTTTCTAACGCTTCATTCCACTGTTGCAGAAATTACCTCAGAGACCAGAAACTCAACAGAATGTTTACTTTTATTAGTAGATAGCAAGAAAAGAGAAAAAATTCCCTTTTATTTCTCTCTCTCTCTCTCTTTCTCTCTCTCATGTGTGTGTGTGTGTGTATGTGTGTGTGTGTCTGTACATATACTTGTATATATGGTGCTTAGTCTTGCTAACAGAATCCTAATTTTGCTGGGAACAGCACTGTGTACACTCCCAAGGGTCTCAGCCATTCTGTCATGCTTGGCAAGCGATCTCTCACTGAACTGCATTCCCGCCCTCTAATTGCCTGATCTTAGTGGAAATTCTTCTAACATTTCGTGAATAAGGCATGTCTTATAATTTTCTGGTAAGATATACTAACGATGAAGGAAGTACCCTAGACACTCTTGGGGCTTTTTCCCTGCTGTGCCCACATTACAGACACATGGATGGAGGAGGTTTCTTGCATAAGTAATCTACACAGCTAATAGATACCAAACACATTCTCAAAAGCTAAAGACTCCGGAGATTTCCTTTTACCAGTTCCTTTTACCCCTGCACTCCCAGGTTACAGTGACATGATGTCAGAACAGGCTATGAAACAACTTAGCTACTCTGGTCATCTGCCTTTTTAACGCCACAATTCTATCCATAACAAAGAAAGAAACAAAAAAACCCGAAGGGACATAATTTTAGATATCAGCAGCGAAAATAGTAAAGACAACAAAGAGACAGAAAAACTAACTGAGATTCGGGCACAACAGGCAAGAAGAGTAAGTGAGGACAAGAAGGCAAAGAGAAAGGGAAAATAAAATTTAAAAAAAAAAAAGGAAAAAAGATCGTATTGAAATTCCACTGCTCAGGATGATTTAAAACCTAAGAAGCAAAAATATGAGAAGAAAGAAAGAGAAAAGGCCAAGGGGGAAGGCGAGAGATGATGCAGGGCAAGGTGGGCACAGCATCACAAAGGGGAAAAGGCAAACACATGCCCCTAACAGTTCTGAATTCACTAAAAAGTAACTGACTCTTTGACCCAAGTCATGAAATTGAAGAATTCATTTTTAAAAGTTATTTATCATGACCCAGGAAACTGTTCGGAGAGTAAAAACCCTTGGCACACAGCCTGATGCCCTGAGTTTGATCCCTAAAGCGGACATAGAGTAAGGAGAGGACCAGTCCCCTCAAGTCATCTTCCAATCACTGCTCTTGTGCCACACACACGTCACCCAGCCCAACCACTAAACCAATGCAAAAAGTTTCCAAAAATTAAAAACTGATGTAAGTCTGGCCCTTAGGAAGCTGAGGCAGAGAGGTTGCTATGGGCCAGACAATACACTGAAGGCCATCCTGAATTATAGGGTGAGACCTAGCATGAAGAAGATAAAAATAAGAGGAGGAAGTGGAGGAGAAAGAAAGAGCTGTAGAAGGCTCTGACTGGCTTTGTTGCCCACCGGTGTCTGAAGCTCAGGCGCTGTAAGAGCCACTGAGTGGAAGAAAAAGTGAAACTTGTGAAAAAAAACAACCCAAACTCAAACTTAGAATATGATGAAATAGTTCATAAGACCTGATGCTCGTTATGTCTCTACATTTAAAAGGAATAATGTGGCTGGGCGGTGGTGGCACATGCCTTTAATCCCAGCATTCAGGGGACAGAGGAAGACAGATCTGAGTTCAAGGCCAGCCTGGTCTACAGAGAGTTTCAGGACAGTCAAGAGTCATACACAGAGAAACCCTGTGTCAAAATAAATAAATAAATAAGTAAGTAAATAAATAAGTAAACGGAATAAACTGATTATAGATAAGTAAATAAAACTAATAATAGAGTTTTCTCAGGTAGATAAATGGATAAACTAGAAATATTTTCCCTTTTTTTTGGGCAGTTGGCCTGGAGCTTACTGTGTAGCCCATGCTGGCCTTGAACTCACAGAAATCCACCTGCCTCTGTCTGTTGAGTGCTAGGAGAATACTATCACACCTAGTAGGGCTTTTACAAACAAAACAAAAAAATTTGAAACAGGGTTTCTATGTGTAGTCCTGGTTATCCTGGAACTCACTTTGTAGACCAGGCTAGCTTTAAACTCATGATCCTCCTGCCTCTGCCTCCCAAGTGCTGGGATTAAAGGTATATGCTACCCTGTCGACAAAATATTTTATCTTTATCTGTGGGTAGAGGCTGAAGAGGGCATTTGATTTCCTGGAGCTGGAGCTGTGGGCAATTGTGAGCCATCTGACATGGGTGTTGTGATCCAAACCTGAGTCTTCTGGACGAGTGACAAGTGTTCTTAACTGCTGAGCCATTTCTCTAGCCCCACTGTTAGAGCTTTTAAAGTCTTCTTTAATATTATTCACATGGTGGAAACATAAGGAAATAGCTAATGAGTTTAACACAGAAAAAACAAATTCAACTAAGGCTATAAATGGAGCTCAGGGGTACATTGGCGGCCAAGCATGCCCAATACCCTTGGTTTGATGCTCAACACTGAACAAAAAGACTTTACTATATTTGCTACCACTTATATGCCTTTGAAATATAAGTCTAAATCCATGCAGATGGGTGAGGGCTTGATGACTCACAGCTACAACCCCAGCCCTCAGGAGCTGAGGCAGGCACATCACAGGGGGTGTGAGGACAGCCTGGGAAGCAAAGTGAGACCTTGTTGTTAAAAACAAAACCAGCACCACCAGCAGCAAAGCCAACTGTACAAGCCCCAAATCACATTGCAGTGGTAATGTATCATACTGCGTCTCCAGTTTAAACCAGGGAGGAAAGGGAGCATTGTCTGATGTCATCAGCTGGGCATGCTGCCACATGCCTGCAATCCCAACGGTAGAGAGGCAGAGACAAGAGGATCTCTACACACTCAAGGCCAGTCTGATCTACATTAGGAATTCTAGGTCAGCCAGGGCTACATAGTAAGAACCCTTCTCAGAAATACAAGAACATGAAAAGAAGTTTGGAATTCAAATCCTAGTTGAAGGACCATATGTAGGCAAGACAATGAACTGCTTTCATATGGGTTTTTCCGAGTATGAAACAGATCAATCCCATGTCAGAACTTGTAGGGTGATTGACAAATGTCAGACATGCATTCCTATCACTGACCTGGTGGAGCAGAGTTTTTCCTAGCCTCCAGCTAGATTCTGTGCAATAATACATTGTATTTAGTTACTTATTATTTATGTATTCGCTAGGTGTGCATGCAAGTGTGTGCATGGTGTGTGCATGTGTATGTGCGCTCATGTACTTACAAGTGTATGTGAGCATGTGGTAGGAAGAGCATGAGCATCCTATGAGGTGCATGTAGAAGTTAGAGGACCACCTACAGAAGTTGGTTCTCTCCTTCTACCATGTGGTCCTGAGGATGGAACTCAGATTCAGTCTTTGCAGCAAATGCTGCTAAACCAACTCACGGACTTCCTTAGCAAACCCCATGTCCTTTTGTTTGATGAGAGGTTATGTGCCTGGGTCATGCCTCTGACAATGGGCTGGAGGTGTCTTGAATTTTGTCGTTTTGTCAGCGCCTGGGATAGGATTACTTACTTGATCTGGGGTACAGGCTGTAGCCAAGTGACACTGTAATAACTGCCACCATCATTGGCCTTTTCCCCAAAGCTTTATCATTCAATTCTAGTATCCACAGACATAATTTAATTATCAAGTTCATACTATAATTTCATGTTCATGACATGAAAAGAGTCCTGACTAATTTCAAACGCTGAGCTCCACAGCGAGTCAAAGGGGAACATCACCGACCTCCTTTTTCAATAAGAGAAGTAATTCCTTTGTGAGCCTCCCCGACATTGAGGAAAGGCAGCCCAAGAACCAAGAGAATCAAGCTTTCTTTTAAGGTGTCCCTGGTATGCAGAACAGGCTCTGTTTCTCCATTTACATCTCTATGTGAAATAAAAGCACAATTACCATTTTCCCCTCGGAAAGCCTTATGCCTCCTTTGTCTTTTCCCCTCCCATCCTGTCTGTAAAAATCACTTTGGAGGATTTGATGAGGGAAAAAAATGGGGAAGGTAGCTATATTAAGCATTCCCAAGGAACACAAGATGTTCATGTATGGAAAACACAATTAGCTTTTCCAATGGCCCTTGGAGGTCAGAAAAGAACTTGAAGTGAGTTGAAAATCATCAAAATAAGTATTTGACTTAAAATTTATCACTATTTGGAATGTGGAGGTCAGGGGACAGTGCCCCATAGCCCAGGTAGTCAGACTTATACAGCAAGCACTCTCTCTCACCCACTGAGCCATCTCCTGACCCATCATCAAAACAATTTAGTGAAAAATGCAAACTTACCTGTTGGCTGGGTAAGTTGTTAGTTAGCATGGGTCACCTAAAGATGCCTGGTGCCTGTGGAGCTATTAGAGGGTATCAGATCCTCAGGAACTGGAGTAATATATAGTTATGAGCGACCATGTAGGTGCTGGGAACTGAACCCAGATCCTCTGCAAGAGCAACCAGGGCTCATAACCCCTGAGCTATCTCTCCGGCTCTGGGTGCGGATCTTTTTGCTTAAAGAATGATGTGTGTTTTTAAGTTATGAGTACATAACTGGGGTTTGATTTCCTGGACTAGATAACTTGCTCTTGACTCCAAATTTGTGGCTCTTACTTCATCTATGCAGCCTCACAAAAAAAGGTATAAATACACAGATCATATTAGTTTGCAGTCACCAAAGTCCTGTGCTTTTGAGTGGTGGGGGAACTGAGTGAAGGTTAGGCAAGCTTGTGCTGTACAGGTACTTAAAACAAACAAACAAACAAACAAACAAACAAACAAACAAACAGAAAACAAAGCCAACCTCCCGTGTCCCTTGCCAAACTGCTATGTTATAAAAACCCCCTAATAGCAGTGTTGGTGGTGTTGCTTTGAGAGCTTTTCATGGGACCTTGACTGACTTAGCTCACCATAAAGCAGAAGCTTGCTTCGAACTCGTGATCGTCCTGCCTTTGCCTGCTGAGTGCTGGAATTACAGGCAGGTGTTACTATGCCTCTCTCCCCCATAGGGATTCTGCAGGCATTTGATTCATCCTCTTAGAAGAGGAAACCAGGCATGGCGATGCTAAAGCATACATTCAGTTTGCCAAAGGCCACCATTTTAATAAAGTTTAGAACCAGAAACTGACTAGGTATTCATTGCTAGAGTTTTGTCTTTATTTTTCAAATGCTCCTCTTTATTCTAAATAAAGACTCGCTTTAAACCTCTTTTTAGAATGAGCCAACGTTCAGAGCCAACATGCCAAAGAAATCAACTTGTTGTGCACTGTAGACACATAAAACCAACCAGGAACTTGTGTAAAACCCTGACTGTTATTAGCATCTTGCTGGGAAACCCAAACTGCAGCCTAGCACAGGGGAGAGGATACGTGCATATTCTATGCTGTGGAGAAGGCATCTCCTCAGCTATGAGCTCTTGGTTTGTGCCTGGAAAGGAAATTCAACTGGGTATTAGCATACGCTATACTAGATATACTGAACCCTAAGCCAAAGCAGCATGGGAAATGAAAGCAGTAGAGGCACAAGGATTTGGGGTCTGAGCGTGCTTGTTCACTCACCTTTCTGCCTTAATTCCTTCTTTCCTCCATCTTCCCTGCCCCCTTTCTGTTTTGACTTCCTCCTTTCACCTGGCTTCATATAGCCCACATTGGCCTCAAATTTGCTATGTAGTTAAGGATGACTTTCAGTTTCCGATCCTCCTGTCTCCATCTGGAAGTATAAACACATGCTACTTACTACATCTGGTGTAGACTATGCTGAGAACCAAATCCAGGACCTTCTGACTGCTAGGGAAGCAGTCTACCGAGTAAACAATGCCTTCACTCTCAGGTGTGTGCGTGGGGATCTGAATGAGAATGCCCCCCCCACCACCAGGATGAGACATTTGAATGGTGGTCCCCGGATGGTGAAACCCAGGAGGTGGCTGTGTTGGAGCAGGTGTGCCACTTACTGGTTGTGGGTTTCGATGTTTCTAAAAGCTCCTGCTATTCCAGTATTCTCTCCCTACATCTTGTCTGCTGTTTAAGATGAGCTCATCCAACTATTCCCGTTGCTATGCCTTTGCTCTGCCATTGTGGGCTCTACCTCTCTGGAACTGCCAACCCAATTAAATGCTTTCTTTTATAAGTTTTCCTGGTCATGGTGTTTTGTCATAGCAATTGAACAGTAACTATAAAGAAGTTGTTAGCAGGAAATGAGCTATTGCTGTGACAGACCTGACCATACTGGGTTTTGTTTCGTTTGTTTGTTTTTGAGGAATGTATAGGATTTGGGGACTTTGAACTAGGAAAGCTGTTGAACCTTATAAGCAAAGCTTGATGGGTGGTCCTACTAGGATCCTGGAAGCCAGTAGTGTTGAGAGCTATAAAGACTGTGGATGCCCAGTTCAAGAGGTTTCAGAGGGGTACAATACTAGTAACTAATCTAGAGGCCATTCTTGTGATATTTTGTCAAAGAATGTAGTTTGTTTTCTACCCTTGAACTAAGAATTTGTCTGAGACTAAATAGGAAAGTAGCACATCAATTTCCTTGGCAGAAGAAATTTCAAGACAGTCTAATATTGACTCTGTTGTATGGTTATTAGTAATCACTCTTATTCAGGTCTACAGTGAAAAAGAGCAAGCAGGATAAAAAGAAATAGAAAATATACAACTCGGAGAGAAAAAGAACAGCAGGAAATATAATGTAGCTGAGGTTTGTGTTGAAAGAGGTGAGGAGATCAAGGCAATGCCTGACCTGCACTGGGGTAAAACTCCAGCCAGCTAAGTTTCCAAGTTATGAAAACAAAAGTCTTAAGAAGTTTTCTGCTTCTGAAAAGCAACAACAAAGGAAAGGTTCTACAAATGTGATTCAATCCCATCCCAAGTTGATGATCAGACTTGGCAATGTCATCCATAGGGTTCTGGGTTTAGAGTCACAAAGTATACATAAGTAAAAGAATAATGGGGGTCTTCCTCTGTAGTTAAGGAGAGCCACCGAAGAATACAAGTCATAGAGACCCTGAGAGGCAGTTCCATGATGTTGTGAAAGTGAATTCTGGATGACATTGGAGACTCCAAGATGTTAAGAGATGCTAGAGTCATGAGATGTATCTGTCAAGAAGTGCATACAGGGAGTAGAATCAACTCGAGGAAGAGATGTATTTTGCAGGCTACAAAACTGGAAGAGTGAATCCATTTAAGCCCTGTGACATAAGACATGGGTTGAATTTTGCCCTGCTAGATTTTGAGCTTGTTTGGTCCAGTCTTTCCTCAGTATATCCCTATTCCTTCCATTTGGAATAGTAATGTATATTCTATGTCATTTACATTGGAGGTATGTAACTTAATTTTTGAATTTCCAGGGAATTACAATGAAGTGATTGCCCTGCGTCTCCCTGAGTCTCTGAAGAGATTTTAAACTTTCAAGCTATATTATGGGGGAAAAATATGGGGAATTTGGAAGTTAAACTAAATGCATTTTGCATCATATCTTGGCTTGAATGAGAATGACTGCCAGGGGCTCGGATGTTTGAGTGCTTTGTTGCTGGTGAGCGGAACTGGAGGAGAATTAGAAGCTGTGGCCTTGTTGAAGTAGATGTGGTCTTATTGGGGAAGTTGTGTGCCACTGGGAATGAGCTTTTAGGTTTCAAAGGACCTGTACCATCCCCAGTGAGCGCTCTCTCTCTCTCTCTCTCTCTTTCTCCCTCTCTCTGTCTCCCCTTCTTTGCCTCCTAGCTGTGGATCAAGATTTGAGTTATCACTTGTTCTTGCCTTTGCCCTGACATTATGGACTTTAACCCTCTGAAAGAGCAATCCCAAGTCAATGTTTTCCTTCAAAAGTTGCCTTAGTCGTTGTATTTTATCACCACAGTAGAAAATAACAATGTTCTAAAAATGACATAAATAAAATTTCAAAGTTAAATTGTCTTTTATAAATCTGAAAACTGTTGGTATAGTCAATCTTTATGATATAGAGGAGGTTTTGTGTTTCATCTCTTTATTTTGGTTATAAGATATTGAGGTCAATGGATAAGTTTAAGGAGTTGGCTCTTTCTCTCTACCATGTGGGTTCCAGAAACTGAACTCAGGTTGTCAGGTAGGCCAATGTGTACCTTAACCTGCTGGGTTTTTTTTTTTATTTGAAACAGGGTCTTCTACTGTAGTGTTGACTTGCCTGGAAGTCACTGTGTAGCCCAGGCTCAAAGTAATCCTTCTGCTTTCTCTCCTTGTACACAGAAATTACAAGTATGTAATTCTTGGAATTTTGTGTTGGCAAAATCCATCTAGAACTTATAATGCTTTTTAAAGTTCAGATAAATTTACTGTAGTAATGTCTAAATGTGTGATATACCATGCCCAGAATTGCATCATCTAGAAAAACTATAACCCCAAACCATTACTAATATTCTCAATGTACTCTCCTGTTTCACCATTTTCCAATGTCTGGCCATGCACACACACACACACACACACGACACACACACACACCATCCACACATAACCCACACATACTTATGGCCCACATACACATCACATACATATCACAACCCACTCCCATGCACACCACACACACACACTCACAAACATATGCACACTCACATGTACACCACACCCACTCTCACACAAACAAGCATGCACCCTCCACACCCACTCCTGCAAATACACACACATAAAGATATCACACACAGAGTCACAAATACAGTGTAGTGCACTATACATTCCTTTGAAATCTGCTTGTCTCATGCCGTGCGTCCTCTATTTCTGCCATGATGTTCCTGCCACCGTGATAGTCTGCTTTAGCACACGTTCAGAATCAGCAGAGCTAAGGGGTGTGGACTCAGATCTTTGGAACAAAAGTTAAAGGTCATGTATGCTGAAAGTACCGACTTTTATTTCATGGTCTTGGGCAGGTGTCCGTGGGTGACTTTTTAATGTCAGCAGTCTTGATAATGCCACCCTTAGTGCCTGACACATCTTACAGAGAGCCACACTGTGGAGGTTGGTTACACATGCGCAGACAACTGAATCACACTGCTGGGCTTTTGTTTTGGTGGTGCCCAGGCTCAAATCCAGCTGCACATGGGAGGCAAGTGTTCTCCTACTGAGCTGTATCTCCAGCCCTTATGACCGACCCTCCTGCTTTTACTTCCAAATCTCAGGGATTACTGGCAGGAACCATCCCACCTGGTCTGGCTATCCAGGTCCCTTATCCCATTAACATCTCTAAACCCTATGCTCAGGAAGGCAGATGGAAGACAAGCTTCCACTTCCATTTCTTAGCTGCCTTGGAAGTAAAAGTCTTTTAACTGAAAAGAAGAAGAAGGAGGAGGAGGAGGAGGGGAGGGAGAAGAAGAAGAAGAAGAAGAAGAAGAAGAAGAAGAAGAAGAAGAAGAAGAAGAAGAAGAAGAAGAAGAAGAAGAAGAA
>NC_022031.1:48335791-48356059 GCF_000317375.1 Microtus ochrogaster
AAGAAGAAGAAGAAGAAGAAGAAGAAGAAGAAGAAGAAGAAGAAGAAGAAGAAGAAGAAGAAGAAGAAGAAGAAGAAGAAGAAGAAGAAGAGTAAATACTTCAATGGGCATTTAAGTTTTCTTACCAATCCTGGCATTAGGAAAACAGTGACAGGAAGGTCAGAAGTTCAAAACTGGAACACATGAAACCCTACTCAAGAAACCAAAAATAGGAAAAAATAAATAACTAAAAAGGAATTAATAAATGATAGACACCCTTGGAACAACTTGATAGCTATACAATGTTCTAATAGGGATGAATGTAATTTCTTTAACCAAGTACTTACTCTTTGACATTGACATCATAATAAATCTCTTGCATTTAAAATTTTAATGAAGTTGCAAATATTTCTTTAAATTAATTTCTAAAAATTAGATTCCCAGAGTAAGTACTTTTGAAGTATTCAGAAAGATCAAAACTCTCCATGGACCAACCAATAGAAAATATTGTAGGGTCTATCTGGGGGGGGGGGTGGCACACACGCCTTTAATCCCAGCATTTGGGAGGCAGAGATAGGCAGATACAGACATGTAGGCAAAACACTCGTCCATATAAAAAGTTGAAACTTTTATTTGAATTCCAAAGAATTAAGAATTAAAATACCAAATATTATTCTCTCTTCTTCTTCTTCTTCTTCTTCTTCTTCTTCTTCTTCTTCTTCTTCTTCTTCTTCTTCTTCTTCCTCTTCCTCTTCCTCTTCCTCTTCCTCTTCCTCTTCTTCTTCTTCTTCTTCCTCTTCTTCCTTTTTTGTGTCACGTTCCCATGTATCCCAGGCTGACCTCAAGGCTACAATGTAGCTCAGGATGATCTTGAACTTCTTTCCCTTCTGGCTCTACCTCACAAGTGCTGGATTACAGGCATCCATCCTGCCCTGTCTATGCAGTCTTAGGGATAAACTCAAGGCTTTATGCATAGTAGGCCCCCACCTTACCACTTGAGCTACAATCTTGATTCTTTTTCTTTTTGGGGGGGATGGGGGAAACATGGTCACCTGTAGCTCAGGCTGAACTTGAATTCCCCACATAGCAAGAATGCTCTGGAACTCCAGTTCCTCCCTGCCCTCCAAACTACTAGGATTCCAGGTAGTGCCGTCACACCCAGCAGTGGATTTTAGTCTTCACCATCATTAAAATTGAAGCGCATTTTACTGTAAGACGTTTAATCTCCTTTGTCTGAAATTTCTTTTTCTTATATAAAATAAGTTAAAAATACTCACCTGAATCTTTGTCCTATTTTCCCTATGAGAATCAAATAGAAATATCTATGTGAAAACCATTTACTGAATTGCTGTCTTATTATCCATATTGACACACTGTTTGAAGCATGCCTGTGATTACCAGATGTGAGCTGACATTGAATATGAGGACATTTTTAAATACCTAAAAAGATTATATATGATTCAGTTCAAATAAGTCACTGGACACTATAGCATATGGGGCTTATGAATCATGATAAAACTATCAAATTTATACAGCTTGTATATAAGTTCTACATTTTCTTTTAAATATTTATTTATTTGTTATGTATACAATATTCTGTGTGTATGTCTGCAGGCCAGAAGAGGGCACCAGACCTCATTACAGATCGTTGTGAGCCACCATGTGGTTGCCGGGAATTGAACTCAGGACCTTTGGAAGAGCAGGCGATGCTCTTAACCACTGAGCCATCTCTCCAGCCCAAAGTTCTACATTTTCTAAACTTTTTTTTTAATGTGAAGTGAATTTATGAACACAATAGTTTGTTTCCTTTCAAGGTAATCTTTGGGGTATGTTAAAACGAAAAAAAAGAACAAGATCACAATATGTACACAGTTGTTGCCGAGACTGCTCATTTGTTCCCAGCTGTCCAGACCCGAAATAATCATACAGAAACTATATTATTTTAATACCGTTTGGCTAATAACTTAAACGTCTTTCTATTTAGTTCTTATATCTTAAATTAACCCTTTTCTATTAATCTGTGTATCGCCATGTGACTGTGGCTTACCGGGCAAAGTTCCTGTGTCTGTCTCTTCCAGGGGTTACATGGCTTCTCTCTGACTCCGCCTACTCTCTTGCTACATCTACCTGCTTGGAATTTCTGCCTTGCCCCATTCTGTACTACAATAGACCCCAAACAGCTTCTTTGTTAACCAATGGTATTCACAGCACAGAAAGTAAAATCCCACATCACACAGGTTTTTCTAACTAACAACAGGCTATTTTTCTCTTTAATTATAAAATTCTTATAAACAATTTGAAGTTTATAATAATGGGGAAGCATTATTTACCAAACAGCCTTTATTTCTCATTTAGAATACTTTTTATGCTAGGAGGTGGTGATGCACACTTTTAATCCCATACTAGAGGGAGGCAGATCACTGTGAGTTCTAGGCCAGCCTTGTCTGCATAGCTAGTTCCACAACAGTCAAGGCTACACAGAGAAATCCTGTCTCCAAAACTGAAAACTAAAAACAAACAAAAACAAACAAAAAAAGACAAAACAAAACGAAAACCCTTTATTTATTCATCGATGATGTCTTACATGTATGCAATGCATCTAGAACTCACTCTGTAAACCAGGCTGGCTTCAACCTCACAGAGATCTGTCTGTCTCTGCCTCCAGAGTGCTGGGCTTAAAGGCATGTGCCACCACTACCTGGCCCCCTTTGTCATTTCTTACATAATTATTTTCTGGCAGTTTGCTCAGGGTAAAATCTAAGAGGAGGAACTAGAGAAACAAAGGTGTGAGCATTTTGAGGCTTTAAGGGTATACTGTTAACTCACGAATTGGCTAGGTGTGGTGGTCCCCATCCGTAAGCACAGCACACTTGAAAGGAGAGACAGGGGAATCACTACTAACTAGGCCAGCTTAGTTGCAGGTTTGATGCTAGCTTGGGCTTTATAGTGAGACCTTGTCAAAAACAAAACAAACAAACAAAAAAACCACGTGGTATTTTAAAATTCTTACCAAAAATATAATTTGCTTGTACAATAGGTACTATCAGATCCCATAAACTTTTTTCTTAAGCTATTTTTGAATTTATGAAATGACCCAAAAATCTTAAAATATTTTCAACATATGAATATATGTAACTATTTCAGGCTGCAATGAAAGTGGTGTACACATGCAGTAGATGAGACCTGGAATCTCATAGGTATTGTTGCTTATAATGAATACCCTTTACTTTGTACTTTAACATTGATCCATAGCCCCTAGTACATGAATTTTAATGTTTGAAATATTGATTATTTTTTTATAATTATTTAACTTTATTATATGTGCATTGGTGTGAAGGTATCAGATCTCCCAGAACTGGAGTTACAGACAGTGGGAGCTGTCATGTGGGTGCTGGGACTTGAACCTGGGTCCTGTGGAAGAGCAGCCCACGTTCCTAACCCCTGAGCCGTTTCTCCAGCCCCTTAAATTATTTTTTAAGTAGCATGATAATATGTCAAAAAAATTTAAAAATCTCGGAGGTAGTATGAGAATCATGTTAAACCACGGCTGCAGAGATTCTAAGTCTGGGTGTCCCTGACCAGTTAATTCTATGTTCTAACCAAGTTACTTCCCCTCTCTAGACTTCAGTTTGAGTCCAAATGGTAGAACTGTAAAAATGCTGGTCTTTCTGTGAGAACATGAGCCTCTACAAACGGGCATTTTCTTCAGTTGATTCTTTTCTTCAGAATTTTGGTTAACCTACGAGTAACTGATATTAAAGTCCCCTCTTTTCTCCTTTTTATTTTTGATTGCAATGTTGGAGATTAAACCCCGTACCTCGTACACGCTAGGCACTGGCTCCCTGACAGAGCTGCACCTCCCCACTGCTTTCTTTTCAGAAAGATCTAAGTAAGAATTTCATGTTGTTGATTCTACAGTCTTTAAAACGAACTCCAAGAAAATTATTTTAACAAAAATATGATTCCCAAATGACTTTGCTGCAGGAGTAGAAAATTTTAAACCAAGCAGATCCTCCTTATTGGCCAAATTCCTATCCCGCTTTTGTGTATGTTAAAAAGAAAAAAAGATTAAGATTCCTATGACCAAGAAATGTATTTCTGCAGTCAGTTCAGGAAGTACATCATGTATCAACATTTTGACTCATCTTCTCTCATTTATCTTTGTAGCCTAGTGTTCAGTTTCCATTATGATGCATCGCAGACACTAAACAAATATTCAATGGCTGAATGATAGTGCAGGTGTTTCATATTATAGTAACAAGTTTGATGGAAATGTAAATTTAACTTCTACCGATGTGAGAAAGACTTCCTTATACGTTTGAGAATATTACTATTGAAACATCTTCTTGGGTATCTAACGGTATATATACAAAGATTCATGGAGAGTAAGTTTAATATAAGTTATTACAATTCCTCTTCCACTGAGATCTGTTCAAACTAAGGGATCACATATGTTTGTCTTCTTTAAGTCTCTAGATATGGACGTCAGTTAACCAGGTACATGTTTTGAATCTGGGTTATGAAAATATACCCTTTTCTATTATAACAAAAGGTGTGCTAGCTACTTCATTGTCTCAATATTTAGAAGATTTGTAGTTATTCATTTTGCTTTCAGAACACCGTTTGGAAGATTCAGTGTGTCTTCAAAACAACAAGAGTAAAGATCTTAGGTATTAAAAATAGTTTGTTGGGAATCATCAACTCAGCTCATAGAATTTTGACATAGATGGAAGGGCCAGCGTGTTAAGGACTGAGCAACAAATAGTTACTGTTTGAGGATGGAGTAATTATGATGTTTGAAAAGCCATGGTCTTTATTCATATGCTCTCCGTTTTGCTAAAATCATCTTGAACAATTTTCAATTATTCAAGGAATGTAAAGAGTGAAGATAGCAACTGGAATTTTTTTCTCTTTTCACTTTAGCATTCTGAAAAACAAGAATGATATATATATATGTACATATATTTATATACACATACAATAAAATGTCAATATTCAAGTGATGAGATTAGACAGTTATTTCTACAAACAATTATTTCTGTTGAAATTCTTTCTTTTTTTCTTTCTTTCTTTTTTTTTTTTTTTTTTTTTTTTTTTTAGAGACAGGGTTTCTCTGTAGCTTTGGAGTCTATCCTGGAACTAGCTCTTGTGGACCAGGCTGGCCTTTAACTTTTTAATGTAACCTGTGGCCCAGTTGAGTTTTTTCTTTCAGACTCTCCTGTAGGATTAATAGGAACTCCCCTTCCCTCAATCAATATTTTTCTTCAAGAGAATTCGGTGTTTTCCTTTTTCAAGGCTTTAGTAGGCAAAATGGTCTATAGACTATCCCCACCCTCCTAGTGTCAGGCAAGTACATATGTGAATCCTAGTTGCATGGGTCACTCTGGCTACAGGAGTTCCGCTTCTTGAACTAAAATTGCAAGATTTATTATTCTAATAATGTTCATAAAGTCACTCTTTTGATGAGCCATAATTTCTCTTTATGAAGAGTCTGTGTGCCAGTCACTCATGATGGAGGAGAAGATAAGTCCAGACTTTTTGACATATTCTTATTCTCTAGGCCATTAATAAAATCTTGAAATCCCATCTGACTCCAGGGGATAATGGCATAAGGTACAGCATCAAATAATAAATTTCAGGAACTCGATGTGTATGTCAGAGACTTCCTACCCATTGTTGCTTGTGTGTAAAATCGAAGCTTTCCCTTGGAAGGAAGGAAGGAAGGAAGGAAGGAAGGAAGGAAGGAAGGAAGGAAGGAAGGAAGGAAGGAAGAAAAGAGAAGAAAGAAAAGGAAGTTGTCAAGCATCAACCTCCTGATGGAGAAGATAATCCAGGCTTGCATTATCTTTGGGCAAATTTGTAGGGAATGAAATAGCAGGAGGTGTGAACTTTCTCCTGCTTATCTAAATTATCTGCTAATGGCAAAACATCATTGCAGTTACTTTAGGACCCAGTGTATTCACCAAAACTTCCAGGCACAGCTTCCCTTCACTGTCCCACCTTCAATACCCAACTGTTTTTCTGTCATTTGAGAAAGTCTCCCCCGCAAAGGGAAACACAACAACAACACGAAAACCTCCCCACTCTCCTTAGGTTTAATGTGTTTCATTTATTTTAGTTGGGGAATTAGGGAACTTGGGACTTCTAAAAGTAGAAAAAAAAAAAACCCGAAAGGACTGTGGCATCATGAACAGAAATTTTAGTCTTCCACTTTCAACACAGCAGGGCTATGCCGGAGTTTTGCAATTGTTTGCTTGCTTCAGAGCTTTGAAAAGTCAGCTTGCTTCTGTACCAAAAGACTCAGTTTGTCCTCCAGAGATCATCCCTCGGTGACCTATTTGGGATGGAAACTTAGCCATGATATTCACTCCCCAAAAGCACCCACCCCAGAAGCGCGAAGAGCCATCACCTCCCCATCAGCGCCAGGATCTCCTGGCAGTCTTTGTCCCTTCTAGACGTGGAAGCTTGGCGAGGAGGTTTGGTTTCCAAGGATTGGAGCGTTTGAAGGGCGGGGCCATCTCCAAGTCCATCTCCCCCCCCCCTTTTTTGTCCTCTTCTCCTGGGACGGGAGGGCGGAGCAAGGTCCCCCCGCGGCCGCGTCGGGAGCTCTCTCAATGTCGGTCGCTCGAGGTGAGTGTTGGCCAGGGTGGCAGCCCGTGGCGTCGCGCCGCAGGTTCATTTCTGGAGTTCACCGCAGCCGCTCCGCCAGCGGCTTCCCCGGCCTTTGCCAAGTGGGTTTATGAGGTCGAAGGCGTGTTGGGGCGCGCTGGCGCTGGCGCAAGGCTCCTCCCCAGGGCTCATTCCCCCGACCGCGAAAGCCCTGGAAACCCCAGGTTTCCTCTGACCTCCGCTCCTTCCTCCCTCCCAGCTGCTGCGTCCCCGCGCCTGGGGGGGGGGGGCGACGGTTCCCATCCCCGCACTTCCGAACCACGCCAGCCCACAAGGTACCTTCACGTCGAAGATATTTATCGCAGCCTCGGAATGCCAGCAGTTGATAGGAGCTTTCAATCTGAAATACGATTGCGATTATTATCGTTATTATTATTATTGTTTTGCTCGGTGCAGAGCTTTTGACAGAAAAAAAAGTCAGCCTTTTATTAAAGACAAAGAGGTAAATTATCAGTCAGGACGGCGCAGACCTGGCGCGCTTCCTCTTGTGGCCACGAGGAATTGATGGGGAGCGGCGGTCAGCACTCAGACACCCTTGGGGTCCCGGTAGGGAGGAGCTCCGGACAGATTGATTTGCTCAGGTCCCTTTGGCACCTGGAAGGAAGGGAGTCTTCTCCCTTTGCACAAAGCCAGGAGGGTTTTACTGCGGAGCAGCCTCAGAGATCTTCCTACCCTTTCTTCCTCTGTTTTCTTTGACTCCCGGCTCCCTTTCGCCAGAGTCCTTTCTCCTCGCTTTCCTCTCCCTGACCCACCCCCCCCTTCTCTTCCTCCCCCTCCTTTCTTCGCCCCCGCACGCGTAGTGTCATTTATTTATTTATTTATCACCCCCAGCCATCAACACCCTTTTAGGGCTCCCGAGCTTTTCAATGTGAGTGGGAGGAGAAAAGGGCAGGAAGTGTTGACTGGAAGGGGGTTAGAGCGTGCGTCTGGGTGAGACATTCTGCCCTGGAATACACAATCGGGAAAAATCTTGGGAAATGAGGATTTTAGATGTGCTTAGAAAACGCCGCTATCCGATGGGAACCAACTCCGTTTGCGCGTCTCCTTTGCTTTTATTGTATGGGTTTACCGGTCTAGCTGCCCCGACTGTGGGGGGGGGGGGGAGTGAGTATTAAAGAGGACAGTCTCGCCCAGGATCCTCTACACCGCGCCTTCACCGGATGCGCGCTCCTCAATGCGAAGGAATCCAGCAACAACCCCTAATTCAGGGACGGACAAAAGAAACTTTAATTAAGGCCTCTGCCCCGCGCGCCGCTTTTCTCTCCTGGGGCTGTGGATGTCCAGCTAGAGGATCTGAGAAATAGAAATGGCACCACCAGCCCATGCCCTTGAACTTCAATTGCTCCTGACTTGCTGCATTGATTTTTTTTTTCTTTTTTGTACTGTACCCCTTCCCTCCCCATCACCCGTCTTAAAT
Organism: Microtus ochrogaster; assembly: GCF_000317375.1. Classification (NCBI taxonomy): domain Eukaryota; kingdom Metazoa; phylum Chordata; class Mammalia; order Rodentia; family Cricetidae; genus Microtus; species Microtus ochrogaster. The sequence continues at coordinate 48,343,857 of NC_022031.1, forward strand.
CAAATTAAAGCCTTAGGAAATCTTTGACCTGGTGAGAGAGGGGGTGGAAATCCTCTTCTTTGAGAAAGAGATAGTTCAGAACGATGGGGGGGGGGGTATTACACTAAATAAAATTCAAGGTGTGATGCAGGAGCTCGGCTCTCTTGTCTTCAACACCATGACACCTTATCATTAGGAGCGATGATTGTTACTTTCCAAGCCTTTAAGATGATCAGCCGGAAAGTGCAAACAACGCGGGGTGCGAGGGTGGAAAGTTATTTAAGTACGCCACCCCCCCCCCTTCCTGGTGCGCCGTCAAAACATTTCACAAGTTCGGAAAAGAAAGTGGTGGCTTCTAGATCAGAATGATGGGTTTCTTCTCTTCCTTTCCATATCAGAAGAGACATAAAACGCACAATGAGCCTTTATTTAGAGAGTGAAGACTTAAAAAAAAAAATACGTGCCAGTAATGGACAACTTGAGCCCTTCACTGGAGATACACTGCAAGCTGGAGAGGAATTAAAAAGCCCCACGTGGCTGATGTGGGTTTAGACTTGCAACCTTCAGTTCTTCATCTCTGTTCCTTGCAAAGATTGGCCTCTAGATGGATACATTTGAGAGACCCTCTGGAACCGGGGCTGGGTGCCTGGGGCAGGGCTGATGGTGCGAGCCGAACAGGGTCCTCAGTGGGGGCTTGCTCCTCTGGCCAGGGAGGTAGGGCGCCTCTGGGACGCGAGCGCGCACGCCTGGGGCCGGCGGTCGCGCTCCTCGCGCCGCCTTTTCCGCAGGTCTTTATTCATCTCATCTCTCTTCCCCTTCTCCTCCTCCTTTGCCTCCTTCTCCTCCTCCTCTTCCTCCTCCTCCTCCACCACCATCTCCTCCTCCTCCACCGCCACCTCCTCCTCTTGCATCTCACTGGCCTGGCCTGGCTCTGTGTTGTTCAGAGTGACAAAGACAATGTCCCAGCCTTAACTTTGCAACCACCTTGCCTCCTTCTGGGGTTCAGCGCGGGAGGGGGGGGGCAGGCAGCAGCCGCAGCTTTAGCATCTCCTCCAGCTTCTCCTGCGCTTCTCCAGCTCTTGGATAATTCTTCCTATTTTCCCCCAGCCCTTTTCTCATTTCTTTCTTTCTTTTCCTTCCTCTCTCCTGCACGTTGTTGTTATTAGAAAGGCTTCGCGCACCCCCTGGTGCTCCGGCGTTTTGTGTGGCAGGAGAAGATTGTCTTCTCTCTTTCTGTCTTGCTTTCTCTCTCCCTCTGGTTGCTCATTATTCAGAGAGAGACACAGAGGGAGGGAGAGAGAGAGCGCGCGCGAGGGAGAGGGAGGAGAGGAGAGAGAAAGAGAGAGAGAGAGAGAGAGAGAGAGAGAGAGAGAGAGAGAGAGAGAGAGGAGGGAGGGAGAGGGGAGAGAGACGGATATCTCAGGTCATCTGCAGCTGCAGCGAGTCTGAGGAGCCGAGGAAGGCAGGGAAGATGGCGATCCTCCATTGCTGAGACCCGGCAGAAGCACATGAGACTCCCAAACAACTTCCACAACAATAACCCGAGCAGGAAGAGGAGAAAGAGAAAGAGGATAAGGAGGCGGTGGGGCTGGAGAACCCGAAGCACCTCCCGGCGCCGGGACGCTTCTTCTGTAAGTTACTGCAATTAACCACCACCTCCGGGGTGGTCTGAGTGCTCCGGGGAGGAGAGCGCGGGGCGGTGGAGGCACAAACGCGCTCATTCATTCGGCCAAGGAGGGCTGGCGGCGCGGGGAGGAGAGGAAGTCCCCTGCATGGACTGGCTATGAGGAGAGAGAAGAAGCTAAAGAGAGGAAAGACCGAGGAGGAGGAGGAGGAGAAGAAGAAGGAGGAGGAGGGGGAGGAGGAGGGAGAGCAGCAGGGGGAGGAGGAAGAGGAGGAGAAGAAGCTAGGGAGGAAGAGGAGGAGGAAGAGAAGGTGGTGGTAGCTGTGGAGGTGGCTGTGCTTTTCCTGCTGGCTGCTCCTTCTGCCTTCTGCTGGGGGGGGGGCGAGTCCTGTGGCTTAATTAATTTCGTGTAGTTCTGTGAAGAGAAGAGAGGAGAGAGAGAGAGAGGAAAAAAATGAGATGAGTGAGAGGCGAGAGCTGGAGGCTTAGGACGGATGCTCCGAGTGTGGGGACAAGAGTAGGGACAGAGAAGGGGGGCGGAGGGCTGAAGGCCAGGAGAGACCTTAGCCCGAGCCAGAGGGAGCGAGCGAGGGGTCAGAGGAGGGAGCGCTCGGAGCGAGCGGCCCCGACCTGAGCGGGTTGACCTCTTTCTTTCTCTGTCCCTCTGCTTCCTTTCCCCTCCTCTGTCTGACTGTCCCCCGCCCGATGGCAAAGCCGTGCGGATTGGCACCCCCCTCTTCCTCAGGTATTTGGCTCTCCTCTCTCTCTCTCTCTCTCCTCTCTCCTCTCTCTCCGAAGTTGGGATGCGGGGTCGGGATGTGTCGAGGGGGTGGCTGCCGCCGCTGCTGCTGGGGAGGAGAGAGGCGACGAGCGGGGGGCTGCGGGCCGGGTGGGGGCGCAGGTTGAGGGACAGCTGAGGAGCTGTCTCCAAGCTGAAGGTTCAGAAGCGTCTGGTTGGAGGAGGACAACGGTTTCTGGAGAGGAGAAGCCATTACACACGCTTGGCTCTCCTCTGAGGCTAGGAGAAAGGAAAGCAGGGGCCTGGAGGGGGGGCGTCTCACTCCTGGTGCGGTTCCCAGGGGTCTGCCCTCCCTCCAGGCACGGGGGGGGGAGCCGCAGCCGCCCCCCATTGGAGCAGCCCCTCTCTTTCCCTTTCTTTATCTCCCTGTCCTCCATTTGCAAGCTGTCTGCTTTGGTTCCAGTCCAGACTCCAAAACACAAAGCTCCTTCTCACGTTCATTCTCCAGGCTGTTCACCATTCCTGAAGGAACCCTGGTTTTCTTTTCATTGTGGCTCCTAACCTACAGAGAGGGAAGGGAGGAGGTTGCCTGGAGTTCCTTTTATATTCCTCCCTAACCTTAAAAGAGAGAGAGAGAGAAAGAAAAGAAAAAAAGTTTCATTTTTAAGCACGCGACTGGGATGGGAAGAGACCAACCAGTTGGGGCTTTCTCCAGGGCTCCCGGGGGTTGTGACTGAGTGTGTCTGTGTTGGCTGTTTGGCTTGGTTTGGTTTTGTTTCTGGAGGTTGCTTGCAGGTTTGGGGAGGAAATGACTAGTTGGGTTGAGAGCTGGGAACTGAGTCAGGTAAAGCCTTAAGCCTTGTCATGCTGTAACTCCACCAGAAAATGGAGGAGAGCGGGCTTCCAGGAGACAAAGCTGGGGTTAGAAGTGTTTATAAAATTATGGATGTCTCCATTTTGAAGCTCTGATGGTGAGGGCTGGAAGAAGAGGCATGCCTGCCTACTCCTTCTCCCTCTCCTTGTGGTGGTTCCTCGCTATCTATTCATTAAGCAAGGAAATGAGGGCTTTTAAGGGTTCCTCTGATTTTTCTCCTACCCAAGGAGCTTTCACAAGTTACTGAGATGTTTGTTTCCATTTTAAAGTAAACTTTTGGAATTTTTTTCTCCTTTGGAGTGGACCTGAAGGGTTTTTGATCTCCCTTAGGAAAGGCAAAGCAAAACCTAAAACATTTCCACTGAGATCTTCTCCCAACTTCCAGCAGCTCCAAGTCCCCTGAATGTCTCCAGGAAATGTTATTCCCTCAGTATGAGGGTGGTTGATGGTCCTGAGAATTTCTTTCTCGCTTTTCTTTTCCTTTTCTCTTTGGAGTTCTGGGGCTTGGTTATCTTCATTCTGATGCATTGCAAGACTTTATTGTCTGGCTTGGGGTGTTTTTTTTTGCCTGAGAGAATAGACTATGTTCCTTCCAGATCTCAGAGGAACCCTTTCAGACTGTCAGTTTCTTCGGGTTCTACCTGTCTCTTCAGGCTGCTCCATTTGTGTGTCAGGCCTTCCTAGTTCCTTTGTTTCCCCCCTTCCCTTTCCTTCTGCTGTTTCCCTCTCTGTGTTCTCCAGGATTGCAAGTCTTCAGAAATATCACTCTGTCTTCTTAACAATGTCACTATGGAAACAAATGATATCAGTTGAGAAAACCTTATGTCCAGGTATCTTAACCTTTTTAATTGGAGGAATTTATTAATCTTGTAGGGAGACATTTTGTGAGGATGGACTGAAAACAGGAGCCAGTCCTACCTCAGCACACACACACACACACACACACACACACACACACACACACACAAAATGATGTGGAGCTTTTCACTGATTAGTTCTAGAGATCGTATGTAATTGACCCAACTAAAGAACTGAATCCTGAAAAGCTTCAGGGATTTATAAAAGCCAACCATGAAGATGTTGCTTTTCCATTAGGTAAGGTAGCCATCTTGAGGATGAAGGAAGATGTTGGAAGGTTTTTAGATGGACTGTTGAGATAGGTGAGGAAGGCTTCGCAGTGCGATGCAAACTTGGAGGAGATTCAGAACCAATTAACAGATTCTAAGGGGGCTAATTGGACCTTGCTTTCAACTAAGGAGAAATGCAGAAAGGTAGCAGCTTCAACAGCAATAAGGAAGACATTGGTGAGACACTCACACCGGTCTTTTCCTTGCCTTCTCATTATGTGTCAGATTTTTGTACGCAAAGTTCCTTCTGTCTCCATTTTTTGTGTGCATATTGAAGTGGTTTTCGATTCCAGATGTGATTATGTTCTGTTGAGTGGCTGGTAGCAATGTCATTCAGTAAATGCACACTGCTGTATATGACAACATCACATTTTTCAAACCAAACTGTTGTGTCATTAATTGAGGGTTATTGTTCTTCTGCGGGGTGTGAAAGGAGACAGGGCAATACATGGCTCTTTAGCTGATAATTGTCCATGGTCAATGAAGTAAAACCCTGTTTGTACAGATGAAGATGTATGGTTTTCAGTGGATGTGGGTGCTCTCATTTAAAAATAGGATGTTCAGATCTTTGCCCCTTTAATAAAGACCTAGAATTCTGCAGCAGCGTTTAGAAAAACAATTCTTGCCTGGAATCAGACCTTTTATTTTTTTTCCCCCCATTTTAGAATGCTATCTTTTGACTGAATCACTTTGGTCTTTAAGTTGTCGTGTTATATTTAAGTTTGGTAATACACATAGAGATGCTTCATGTTCAGCTTGGAAGTTTAAATGCAGTAGATAGCTGTCTGGGCAAGTAATTATCAGATAATTTTGCATCTAATTAACTGTGTGTTTATGTAAACATAAATATGTTGATCTTGAAACAAACTTTCGTGCTATCTTTTTATGGTTGTTAATAGTGGGGTGAGTGGTGACTTTGTTTTAGTGGGTTGGCTGGGGGAGTTGGGGAGATGAAAAGCTGCCAGTCACTAGAACAGCTTGACTCACTGTGCTTTCCCCTTGGAAATCAAATGATTTGCTGTCTTCTCAGGTAGGGTTAGATTCGAAGGCATCTGGAAGTGGGGACAATGTAGTACCTGAAAGATGTGTTGGAGTATGAAAACGTATTCTAACTTAATAATCTAAAAGACACTTCCATGGGCTTTGTACTTAATCAATATGAAAGGTCCAATGGCACTTTGAAAGGCATTAAACCTATACACTTGAATTGAGACAAATACTTTGAACTGAGCACCGTGAAAGGAATAAAAAATAAAATAAAATCAGTTTGAACATTCTTTTTTGCTGTCAAAGATTAGAGATCTTTTTTTATTTGAGATATCAAGTCCATGATTATTCCTGTTATATAAGAGATAGTTGTTGATTCTTCTTATTCACTAATGTTGCTCTCACTGGTTTCATACACAATACCCATTGGCCTGAAGACCCTCCTTACCTCATCCCCATCCCTACCCCATCTTGGAGACAACTTCTAGGTCCATTTTTCCTAATGTGTCGTCTGGAAGACAGTAGAAGGTGGGAATTCCAACTTTCCTAATGGGTTTTAGAGTACTTGTGGTCAGTTTCTTGAAAGAAGGAAGGATATAACATTGCCATCAGAATGAGTCTTGTTTTAAGTGATGGAGTTTAATAGGGCCTACTCTTCCTTTAATTATTCCTCATCTTGAGAGCTTTAGTTAAGGTACCTTTATCTTCTTTCTGGTATGTGTGTCTTTCAGATTTATAGTTCATCCAGTTCCTTAATAGAGAATTGATGGGTCTAGGTTAAGTATTTTAAGTTGCCAGCCGAGGTGCTGGAGCACCGGAGTGCTATTTTGTCATGCCACAGGCAGAGATGAAGAAGCACAGAAGCAACGAATCCCAACCGCAGATTGTGCATGACCGTGACTGCATGTCTGAAACTATGGAAACTCCAGAAATTCCAACGAAGGTGGGGCTGTAGCTCAGTGACTGAGTGAGGTCCTAAGCTCAGTCCCCAGAACTTTTGTGGCTAGGGGAGAAACAGAAAGAGGGGAGGGAATAGGTTCCTGGTGTATGGACACAATTCAGTAAGAAAGACCTTTGTCAGGTAATATGTGCGCGCATTTGGGAGAGCAGTCTGTGGGAGTCCTGAGCTTCTGAAGTTGATGGCTTTGAGGGAAACATTATCTGGGTGTTGGTGACCTATTAATTGATTATGAGAAAACAGAGAAGAGACTAGATAATGCTAAAAGAAAATTCCTCTCCTTGTGTGATATGCCAAGACATCTGGCAGATGTTATGTGGGGCCCTAAGGAATGGACAGTTTAATTTTAGCCCTAGCAAGGAAATGGGAAGTTCTAAGCTCTTTTAATAGCACAAGTCTTAGTTTGGGGAAGGTTGCTTAAAATAATAAGAAAGGAAAAGAGGCATTTTGTGGAATAGGGAGCATAAACTGAGGGTTTGAGGGTGATAGACAAAACCAAGCAGAAACTAGCATCCAAAACACTAAAAACTGACAAATGTTTATATTATAAGTGAAGAATACTAAGGAGTTAATATTCACTAGACACAACTTCCAGTTTAAAGCTAGGTATTTTTTTTATATACCTTAAAGAGATAATATATTTCAAATATCCTTCAGCGCCTTCGTTTTACCCAAGAGGAAACTGGCACACAGGCATGAAGTGACTTGTTGCATAGGGTCAGAAAGTTCAGCTGTAACAAAGCCAGACCTAGAACACAGGTCGGGTTGGATAGCTGCAGCCTGATGCCCTTTCCACTACCTCACCATTGTCTGAGAGCCATAGTCATTCAACAGCTGTCCTCTGCAGGGCTGGAACTCTCCAAGAAGCTCAGCAGTCCTGCCCTGGTAGGACAGGTCCCTGGATTTTGTTGTTGCTGTTTGCAGTTGGATTTAACACGTGGGGACTCAGGGCTAAGGTTCTATAGTTCTTTCATGGATGAGGAGACCGATTTTGTTAGTGAACCTTCAGCTACTGGGTGGTAGCTGTTATTTTTTTTTTTTTTTTTAAGTTTTCTGTTTTCCTCTCTTGTTCTACCATCCAGAGCTTAGAAGTGCTTTTCAAATGCCCTTCTTTGGAAATTTCTCTGGTTCTATTGCAACTTTCAAAAGAGTCCACAATTGGACTCTGAGGATCTGTCTTGCAAAATGGTGCAAATTCAAATTGGCTGCTGTTAGACATGTCGTTTTGTAATATTGATGAATGGTCAAGAGGTGAAATCTAGTCTTAACTGGTGATTTTCTAGTATTCACTACTTATTCAAAAAAAAAAAAGCCAAAGCCAACCAACCAAACAAACAAAAACCATGGGCCTTCTATGTATCTTTTTGAATCCTAATTCTCTCTTGAAGATCAATGGCTTCCCACTTCCCCAGTAAACAGGCAGTCATCATTCAAATGACTTGGGCGAGTACTTTGGAAAGGGTGAGATGGGTTTCCATGTCTGTCTCCTCTTGGACAAGCGCAAGCAATGTTGTAAGAAAGAAGAGTGATGTTTGGAAGTTTCCACACTTTCTGAAGCGTCTTCCAAACAAATGAATAAATTCTTCATCTCCAAGGCAGCCCAGAGAAGGTAGCGCTGGATGCGGGACTTCTGGCAGAAACATAGTTAATGTTGTAAGCAGTTGAACCTCAGTGTGGCACTCCTCCAAATGAGTTGACTGTTGAAAATAAAATGTTCCAGAAGAACAGGGAGAACAGGAAAGAAGTTAAAACAGCATGGTTTGCATGCCAGGGCTGAAGGAAGAAGAAAAAGTGTAGGGTTGGGGGGGGGGGCAATAGAACCAAGGTGATCAAAGAAAGATGAACTATCTCCTGGATTTATAGGACCCAAGAGAACTTTCTAAATCCAGGGACATGGATTTTTTTATGACTCTGGATGGAATCTGCAGCTTACTAGAAAGCTCTTCTGAGTTTTCTATCCCCTGAGCCATACGACTGATAGAGGAGAAGGCCATCAGAAGGGACGTGGGTTTACAGTTCCTGCATGGACATGCTGTCGTCAGGTTGATCTTCTTGCTAAGGACTGTGGTCCTTAGCACTCAGAGCACCCATAAGATTTGTGAAGTCTTCGGATGTCTGGCTCCAGCGCCAATTGATTATTGGAGCCTTTGGGTGGGTAGAGTGACAGGGTAGGAGAGGGTGCTGGTAGCATCAGTCACCTCCCTTCTGTAGAGCAGCTTGCTTCTCATCTTCAAAGCATTCTTTCTTAATTCCTAGCTGGACACATTTTTTTTTTCTTGAGTTCTTCTTGGAGGATTGGAGGGAAGGTTTCTTTTCCTGGCAGCCCATGGGTGTTTTGGTATTGATTTCCATACTTTGGTGTGTTTGCCTGTTCAGATCATTGTTTATTTCTTCTGAGTTCCTAGTAAGATGCTTAATGCTCTACCCATCCATATTTACCCCACCTTCACTCCAAGGGTGGAGCCTGCTCAAGAGGGGGGGAAGAGATTGATAGGTTTTGTTTGTTTGTTAGTTTTTTTACCTGTTTAAAAAATACTTGAAGATAAGGGTTGAGTAATTCGGAAAGTTATTGGCTAGGCAGTTGAGGAGACTTTGAACAGAATCCATTAAAGAAAGCCAGAGAAACAGTTCCCCAGATCCAGTGGCTCCTGACTCAATACGTTTGGATCGCTCAGAAGGGAAGCAAGCATTCGGCCAAAGTGAATACATCAGGGTCTTACCTTGGATTCGTATTGGTTAGAGCATAAAATGAGCTGGAGGCCCAGGCAGGACAACTCTGTCAGAAGTAATTAAGCCCAGGATTTGTGGAGAGGCTTATCTGCCACAGAGCCCAGCTGGGGAAGGCCGAACTCACTCCTTAAGCCCTTGTCTGGCCAGTTGGACCAGAACACAAGCTAAGGCCCTCGGATTTTACCTTCTTCTCTTCCCTATGCAGGTGTAAGAAGGCAAAGCCATTATTTTTCAGTTTTTTTTTTTCTCGTGTCTGTTGAGTGCTTCTCTCTTGAGCTTGGAAATGCCAGGGGCAAGGAATGGGGGGGGGGGAAGCTGGTTACCTGGGAGGGCACGTTCTCCCTGTTAACACTGCAAGCGTGCTTAGCTCACTGTACCTTATTACCCAGAAAACTAATTGTGCAGTGGCCCAATGTGGGGCTACTTGAGAGATGCTTGCAGCACAAAGGTTCCAGTACTCACCTGCGGATTAAGAAATGGGTTTCTAAACCATCTCATTTCTGTTGCTAATGAAAAGCCTTGGAAGGCACCTGTGAATTAGGGCTCCAGCTGCTAGCATGGTAGGGGAAGTCGGGCCTTGAAAGGATACATGGATTAGCCCGTCAGAAAAGCAAACAGTAACATCAGCACAAGTAGAAAATAGACAGGGTTGTGAAGCTAACAGAAAAGTAGGCTAAAGCATAGCTGTAATTCTATGGTGAAAATTTGCCGGGAAAGAGAGAGAGCCTGCTTGGATGGGGAAGGGAGAAAAAGCGGGATAGGGGAATAACTGACGAGTCAGAACAGAAGAGGTCTGTCCACTGGGAAGTAAGGCATTGCTCCGAAGGAAACAATAGAGCAAACAGAAGAAAGGCCTTGTAATTTGCTACCCGTCGCACGTGAAATATGAAGAGCAAGGCGAAGACACTCTTTACTAGTTCCTATTGGGAAAGACTAGAATTGGACGCGGGAGAGGATCCGTGTGACTTCTGGGTTACCATTGCAGCCTTTTTTGATAAAGGACAGATGGAAACTTGAGGGAATTAGTTAAGTAGGCTTGATGCAGATTTTCCTGGAAAATGATGATGCGGAGAAAAGAGTACTGCAGCAAATGGCTGCATTATTGATGGGCAGAAACCGTGATAGTCCTCTCTAAGGCTATCCCTAGCGCTTCTCAGCCTACACTCCGGGTTCTAAAAGGAAGGGAGAACAAAGACCCGCTCACTTCAGAGAGGAAAAGGCTGGACTGTGACCACTGCCTGGTGTCCTGTTTAGGGTTAAACCATTCGACTGAGGCAAAGGTCAGCAGAAGCTGATAGACCAGACTACTGCCAGCATTTTAAAATTTAGAACCAGGTCACTGGGGATCAAGATATTTAGCCATTCTCAACCCTGGCTACATCGCCCTTTGTGTTATGAACAATTAATCAGCAACTGAACAACAGCCGTTCAACTCAAGGGGATTCAACTCTAGGGGTTCTTCAGTTGGGGCAAAATGCGAACCCTGGGCTACAAACTAAAGCTCCCCTAAGGTAGACAGCAGGCAGAGATCTTGTAAAGATTTCAACATGAACACTTGCCCATCAGAATCACTTCTCTCCCCTGTTTCCATCGCGAGTTGTCTCTGAAGACTGTAGTATTTAATAGTAGTAACTCGGAGGGGGAAAATATGAAGGGAGTGTTTTCATTTGAATGTCAGAGTTTAGTCACAAATGCTTCTCCCCTTTCTGCTGTCAGCTGGATGCTGTCTGTCCTACTATCGACTGAAAATAATAAAGAGTAAATATGATTGCTCCATCAAAAAAATTCTGCTAACTTCGATTTAGCGTAGGAGTCCCACATAAAGCTTCAACGTGCTATTTCCTCCTTGGAAAGGCTCAAAGTTGGTCTGAGTACCAGGTAACGTTTATTTGACATTTAGTATGAACCAGGGACTGTCCAAGTGGTGGAAAAGGCAAAGGTTAGGGAGATAATTTGCCCAGGGTCATGAGCTAAGAGGTAGGGGAGCCAGAGTTCACAGGAGAGGTGCCTTTCTCCAGAGCCTTTGCTCTTCGCTGGTAGGACCTGACCTATATGCTAATAGTGTAGGTCCATGACAGTCTGTCTCCTCCAGTAGCCAGGTGGTTCTGCGCTGTAGAAGGCAATCTGCACATAATGGAAAGTTGATCGATTCTAATGTATTGGTTAAGAGGAAAGAGACAGCCCATTCCAATAACTTGAGAAAGCGTTTCACCAAGAGCATCCTCTTTGTCTTCTGAGTTCCAAAGGAGACCTTGTAAGAGTCACGGGGTAGTAAGTATTTTTAAATTATATCGAACTCATTAGAGATTTTTTTTAAAGTTTTTCAAGACATGTTTTCTTTATGGAGCATTGGCCATCCTGGAGCTCCCTTTGTAGAGCTGGCTGGCCTCGAACTCAGAGAGATCCACCTGACTCTGCCTCCCGAGTGCTGGGATTGAAGGTGTGCGCCCCCACTGCCCAACTTGCAGATTGAGCTTTGAAAACGAGCACCTGTCTGAACTGGCAGACGGACATGCTGCCTCTCTCTTGTGGTCCCTTTCGGAAATCTCTGTGCTCTGTATTGGCTTTGGTGGCCAGAGGCTGAAGAGTGTTTTCAGAAGCTACACCAGACAGACATTTAAGAGTCAGTGAGTGAAAAGTGGAGCTGACTTTCCTGAAAGCGGGCACTGTTGCTCCCGGCTCTGCTCAGTGGTCACCATGTGTTCTGCTTAGACCATCGAGACACAGTGCACGCTCTGGTCTCCTTTGCCTCTTTCTTAAACTATCCCTGTACTATAAAGAAGCACTGTTTATAGGTGGCCACAGATGTCCTTCAAAGAGTGACTGTCTGTCCTCACAGAGATAGAGGAGGTCTGTATGCTCTTAAGGTGTATGGGACCGTGGACTATTCTGTGAGACGAGCCATTGGACACAGATGACTGAGTAATCTCGTCAGCCTCCATCTTCACTGTAGCAGTCACTGTTCCTCTGAATTCTGGTGCCTAGACAGATACATAGCTAAAACTTCTGTAGAAGGGTAAACGTATACCCCGTCTCCAAAGTGCACAAGAAAAGATAGGGTTTTTTTTCATGTCATTAGGATAATTGCCTGTCACACTTACCCAAACCATTATTTCCTTCCTTCCTTCCTTCCTTCCTTCCTTCCTTCCTTCCTTCCTTCCTTCCTTCCTTCCTTCCTTCCTTCC
>NC_022031.1:48356159-48384601 GCF_000317375.1 Microtus ochrogaster
GAGTCTGGCATATGGTAAGGAAGAAATTTACCACTAAGCTACATTCTCAACCCTCAAATTTACTGTTTGCTTGGATAGAGAAGTTTGAGAGGCAGAGGCAGGGGCTGGTGGATCTCTGTGAGTTTAAGGCCAGCCTGGTCTACGTAGTCAGTTTCAGGACAGTCAGGGCTATGTAGAGAGATCTTGTATTCAAAGAAGAAAAGAAAAAAGAAAAAAAAAGAACTTTGGAGTGTAGGAGGTATTCATGGAAGAGAGTAAGTTATATCAAAGCCCATGATTCTTCGGGCAGAATTCCTAATTCAGAGGAGGAACTGGGAGTCACACAAACTTTCCCTCACTTCAGCCTATCTCAAAGACCCAGTCTTCAGTCAACTTATTTCTGTGGTCTTCTTAATTCCTTGGAGAGGATCCCACCCAGAATGCCTTCGGGAACTGCTTTGAAGGGAGCAAACTGAATTGGGTCAATGTATCTCCGGGACCGTGGCAATTGGGCATACGATGTTCAATTTGGGAGCATGCTCAACATGAGAGGTACTGCAGGAGAGAGGAGGCCTTGGGACATGTGTGAGGGGGGAAGAGGGTAAGGTTTATGTATGCAGGCCTGGCAGAGGGATCGGCCGTCATTTTGAAAAAAAAAAAAATGTACATTTTCAAAGACAGAATCAACCGTATCAATAAAAAATAAAAAAACACTGTGTAGATTACATGAACCAGAGCACTTTCAAGAAAACAAGAGTTCTATCTTTTCAGTCACTAGAAGGTTCGCTCAGTCCCTAAGCCACATGCCACCACCAATTCGTAGTTGGGCGGGGCTAGGTTGTAAGAGGTGCTCAAGAACAGATGTTGGCTAGCCCTGACATCCGTCTCTGCCCTGTGCTTGACTTGGTGTGCCCTGTGTCCTGGTGCACTCCCTTTCTGACCGGTGACTCAGCTTGTTAGTTACGAATGAACAAGCATCACCTATAGGTCCAGAAATTAGCATGTGTTAAATGTTATGTGATTATTAGGGGGAAAACAAGATAATCTAGTCAGTGGGCTTAATTGGGTTGTGATTGCCCGATTGCTGCTTCACGATAATTATATTCATAACCCCATCTCTAGACGTCAACTGCAATTATCAGAACTGACCCCGGCACAGGTGTTTGTGATCTTACCTGGAGCAGCACTGGATGGGGAATCCCTGACTTCTCTTGTGACCTTCCCCTGAACACTCCCCTTCCTCTGTAGAATGGCCTGTGATAGTATTGTTGCAGGCACAACCGCACACACTCTGTTTAAATTGCGTTGGCTTCTACAGAAAAGCATATTCTTAAAGTTTTAAACAACAAATAAGACAGAAAACCATAAATACACTAGCACGCCAGAGTCTTGAAGCATAAATTTTTTTAAAAAAAAAAAATGGCTAGAATGCTTTTTTTCTTAGCATTTTCTTCTGTTGGTAGCTTTAATGTGCTTCATCTAACTTGCTTTATAAGGCAGAATCCTGAAGTGAGAGTCATTTGTTTGTAAATAATGCCATGTCAACATTAAGGTTTGAGGAACTCTAGATGGGAATTTTGTGTGGTACTCCTTACAGTTCCCCCAATTTTATGAAAATTACTCTCAAGGTATTTGTGCTTCTGAGGAGAATGTCTGGGTGGGATGGGACCCAAATGGTTCATTGCTTGTCTATTCTACCTACACAATGCCTAGGGCTGGACCCCAACCTGCTCTGTTTAAACTGGGTGTGGTGGTCCTTTGTTGGAAATCCTTGCCCTGAGGGAGAAGAAGTAGGAAGATCAAAAATCAAGGTCATCCTCAGCGACCCAGAGAGTTTGGAGACCAGCCTGGGTACTTAAAAGACACACCTAAGTGTCTGTACACCTCTTCTGTAGCTGGACGGAGTCAGAGAGAGCAAGAACTCATAACTTCATTGCTATGGTAATGGTTTGCTGTATGCTGTGTTTTGTTTCGATTTTTGAGACGTGCCTGCTTCCTGTCACCCCGGTTGGCCTTAAACTCTGTAGCCAAGGATGACTTTGAACTTCTGTGCCTCCTGCCTCGAGTGTTGAGATTACAAGTGTGTGCCCCCACACCCGGTTTTATGTGCTGTTTAACCTCCGAAACAGGCAGCGATTTCTAAGAACACAAACAACAACCTTTATCAGCAGTGGGTAAGTCTGTGAAACTGAATCATTGGGCCAGATTGTCCTTCTGGCAGCCTTTCGCTTTGGATGTGCAGCTATGGGGGGGAAAAGCAATGCGCTTGGAATTTGTACACCATGGCTAGTTCATCTGTCTAAAAGAACAACTGGCAACTGCGCTGGTGTGTGTGTGTGTGTGTGGTGTGTTTGGAGAGAGAGAATATGGATATCTGTCACCATTTATTTCTATAAAATCAGTATCACAAATTTTTCTACTAAAAATTCCCTTCTCAGTGCAGGGGTTTCCATGAAGCCAGTGGGATGGAGTGTGTCTAGCCTACTGGCCTGTGAGCATGGTTGACATTTGTGCCTTCCTTGTATCTTCTTGCCGAAGTCACTAACCCTGTGTCCTATGATTTCCTTCCTGCTTCCACAGAAGGTTTTAGTCATGGTAAAACTGGCATAAAGGCTCCAAAAATACGTGTATGAGTGTCCTGGTTTGTTTATTTAATTTTAATGTACTCTTCTCCAAGCTCTCTCCCTTTTTAAAGATTTATTTATTTATCTTCATGTGTATGTGTGAGTGCCTGGATGCATGCCTGCTTGGTGCCTGAGGAAGCCAGAAGATGATATTGGATCCTCTGGAATTGGCATCAGAGGTAATCATGAGCCTCCTCATGTGGGTGCTGGGACCTAAACTTAGGTCCTCTGCAGGAGCATCAAGTGTTCCTAATCCCTGAGTCTTCTCTCCTGTTCCTGAGTGCTGGGTTATGATGAGCAGGGACGGAGGAGAATTACTGCTTGGTGATGGAGAAACCGAGGTGGTGACCTGCCAGGCACCTGCCACAGTCCTCTGTCCTCGGTGTCTAGTCTTTGGCCTCCATATCCATTCCTGAACTTGCCTGTTTCTTGTTGTGTCTTCCCTGCTGAGCAGTCAGTGTTGGTTCCGTTCACAGCGCCAGTGTGGTCTGCTGGTCTGAAACCCAGCTGCGGTTCTAGGTCTTTCTATGGTGGCGTTGTTGTCTCTCATGGAGTAGCCTAGGCTGGCCTGGAACTCAGTCTTCCCTGCCTCAGCCTCCTGAAAGGTGGAAACTGACCGGCATTGAAGCCATTTCCTCTTGCCAAGAGTGCGTTTGCAGGGTAGAGAAGCTGCCTATCATGGCTCGTAGTTATTTCCTAGAGAGGCTTAAGGGTATAGTGTTTATAAAGGTGAAGCTCTTTGATCTTCTTAGATGTTATTACCCTTCCTGTTGTTTGATGCTCTCCTGACAAAAACTGTCTAGCCTTCTGTGAAAATGGTACTTCCTGCAAGGGGAATACTAGCAGTGTTGTTTGATGTAAACTTTGGCTGCCTCTTTGCATTGCCCGTGGAAGGTAAGCTGTAAGCCAGTTTGAGTGCTGCCCTAAAACCTTGGTTAGAGATGCCTTGGGTTCTTGGGTTTTCTTTGTGCAACTGTTTGTTCTAGCAGCTTGGGTCTACTTGGTAATATCAGGTGTTTTGAGATGTCGGCCATGGGGAGGCTAATTTTAGACAATCTTACCAGTAAGTAGGTGATGTTTCAAACTGTGGGGAACACTGGCAGGTGTCGGTGGGGCCCTACATGGCTTCCCTGACCTGCTCTGCTTTGGTCATAAACCACTCTGCTCACAGGGTCGTGGTGGTGGGATGTGTTGGTGACAAAGATAAAGAAGGTCTGGATGTTTCTTTGGTAAAACCGCATCCTGATTTTTCACACTTGAAAGCAAATCTCTCAACACAGGTGGTGTAATGTATTGTATGCCCATAATCTCAGGGTTTGGGAAATCAGGACCGGGGTCTAAGGAGTTCAAGGCCAGCCTGGGCTATGTGAGGCCCAGTCAAGGAGGGTAAGGGGGAGGAAAGCAAATTACCCATAAAGTTTATTTTTTCTTTTCTTTCTATTTTACATTGGGAATTTTCCAGAAAGACAAATGTCAGTGGGATTTTTTTTAGTTATGAAATTTATTTAAAAACTTTTAGTTGCCATTAAACATTGTGTCCAAAGCAGCTTGAGGAAATGGTCATGTTCGTAGTCAGTGGTCTTTGAGATTTCCAAGAGTCTTATAAATGTGAGACTAATTTTTTTCATTCATTCATTCATTCATTCATTCATTCATTCGTGTGTGTGTGTGTGTGTGTGTGTGTGTGTGTGTGTGTGAAGGAGCACACCTTGAGAGAATTGTCTTTTTCTTAAAAACTTTGTTTGGATTTGTTAGTTTTATATGTACCAATGTTGTGCCTGCATGGATGTAGCTCTAGTTAGCTTCCTCCATGGTGTGGGGTCTGGGGAACAAACTCGGTCACTGGGCTTTGCAGCACACACCTGTGCTCGGTGAGCCATCTGGCCATCCCCAGATGAAAGCTTGTTAGTAGTGGAGGGTGGACCCAAAACTAAGAGAGGAGGTACGGCCATGGTTGTGGTAGTAGTTCTTATGTAGTTCTTATGTAGTTGCCCTCAGTTCCCGGAGAAGTGTGGGAGGGAAAGGAGGTGCTTCTCACACCTAAAGACTGAGGGTGGAAAGGCTTTCTGCTTTCCTGGACTTGAGCATAGGGCCATTGCCCTCCCGTGTGTTCAGTTAATTACCTGTTACAGGATTCCTGCTTACCTGTGACTGTAGAAAAAAATAGTTGGCTTTGAACTAAGAATTAAACTCACACCCTTACCTTACCCCTTACTGTCTGGCTTTGTGAACCTAGGTCAGGATTCCTAATGGCTCCTAGTTTCTGTGTTTGTTTCTTGTCTTGGGAGAATTCCGTTCTCTCTGGCGGGAAGCAAAGAGGCATAGAGTGTATGTAAAGCGCCCAGCACCCTGCCAGGTGCCCAGGAAGTGGCTACTTGTGCAGGTCGTTTACAATAATGAATGAATGGCCACCCAATGACTCTGGTGCAGATGGCTTACCCCTTGCCATTCATCCGAGACCTGGTTTACACGCATGCCTCTGTGTGGGTTGACGATGGACTTGGAAAGAATTTCATGTCTTCGTTTCACTGGGATGTGCTACACTGGAGTTGTTCCTTTTAAAGGAATTTATGCCTACTCACTCGTATACCTATCCATGAAACCTTTTTTTTTTTTTTTTTTTTGAGCCTTTTTTGAGTACCAGGCCCACCTGTAGTGTGCCTTGACGGTCAAGCTCAGGGAATATGGGATCTGTCTAGTAGAGTTGTGTTTAGACTTTTTTGTTTGAGTGATTGAGAGATTATGATGGGCATGGTGTCTTCAGACACATTAAAACAGCCTGGATCCTGGGCCATGATGCAGGGTGGCTTAGGCTGTGAGTTGTGGATTCTTTTACTGTAGATTCATTCATTTCTTTGTGTGTGTATGTGTGTGTGTACAATACAATTTACTAACTATGTAGTTAGCGCTGCTGTGGTTCCTAATCTGGCAGATCATTTAAATATTTACTCCAAATGATCTTGTTCTCTGTTGGTGTGAAGTAGGGTTTCCAGTTATTTTTAGGTCATTTTCATCTTAGCAACCCTGTTGGAGATGAACCAGACACGCTGCTGTAAACTGTCCCCACATTTGGATGGAATTTAATAAAGTAAAGTTTAATGGTTTGGTCCCAAGAGGCAAACAGACCATCTGGTTAGCAGAAGGTTAGGTCAAGTATTGCATGGCTGCTGAGACAAACCGCCCTGACGGCCCTGGTAATGTGTCCAGTGGCTGAATGCATTAAGCATTTGAGATGGTGTTCTCAGGTCTGCCGAGCCAGCAGTTCTGTTACCACTGCTGTGACGCAGGAGATAATTCAGCCGGGCAAGCAGCAGCATGGGGGTGGATCTACAGTACAGGATGTGTAATGTCAACATGAAGGATTGGAGCTGGCAGAAGGAAAGGAAGCAGTCATTTCATGCCAGTGCAGGAAGCCTAGGGAGATGCTTTCCGCCCCCTTTGCTTCTTGTCCTGGTCTGGAGCTTTCATATTACGTGTTAAATGATTATCTTGTGTATGGTCCGTGGCAAAGCCTCAGCTGGTGTCTCTGCCTCTTTTGGAACCTGTCAGCGTAAACAGTAAGCCACAGTCCACCCTCATGGAGGGCTGGCAGGGGCAAGAGTTTGCTGCACAGACTGGGAGGAGGAGAGAGGCTTCATTAGACAGGAACATCTTTGTGCTTGAGATGGAATTCCATTGTAGGTCCTTTGTGCTCCGCTTTGAGACTGGCCGTCCATTCAAAGGCTGCAATCATCTTTGAACATTGTGCTGCAGCTGTAGTCCGTAAGAAGGCTGTGGAATGGTTCCTGTGATTCTGCAGAAGCTTAGCAATTACATAATTGCTATGTAGTTCGAGAGAGCCATCAGGGCTGTCTAGTTCTTCTGGAAAGAATGCTTCCACAATCTGAGGGGTAGATTGTTTCCCCCTGTTAAACTCAAAAGCTGATAAGCAAGTGCATCAGGCCATCTAGCCTGAAACCTTGACATTCTCGAGTACACATTGCTGGACAGTCGGGATTGCACAGTTGTCTGAGACGGGAAGAGAGTCACTTACTCTTGGAATAGCGGATTCACCATGCTATACGATTCCCAACCCTGACAGTGTCCGACACTGTATTTTGTGTGCTTTTGGAGCATGGAATATTCTAGAGCTTCCCCAGAAATGGGGCTGACAGGCTTTTCTGTAATCAGTAACCCTCTCAACTTCTGCTGCCTGCTCAGAAGGGTTCTCAGAGCTCTTGTGAATAAAATACCTACCTGCCTCAGATACTCATCTGTAGAAGTACTGCAAAACTTATTGTCCTAGACTCCTAAATGAGACCATCTTTGACTATTGACCAATGGCAGGACGCCTTTGGTTCAGAGACTGGAGTGGGACTGGACAGTTTGTGGGGAACCTCAGCATAGGAAGCAATTCTTCCTTTCAGCTACTTGATCCCTTGCTTCCCATAGGTGAGAAAACATTGAAGTGGAGCTGGCTAGATGTGGCTCTGAGGGCTGCATTAAGCCAATGACAAGATCCGGCTCTGTCTCTTCTGGTGTCAACCAGTCTTTTAAAATTAGCCGCATCTCCCATCCCAAGTATGGACCTGGCATTCATTTGTTTTGTCGCTTTACATTTCCACCATCTTAGCGTTCCGGTATCTATCCACGGAGCTGCTAGAACAGCAGTGTGGTTGTCAGGGTCTGTTTTTATTTTAATGGTATAAACTGGGTCTTTTATAACCGCGAGAGTCTCATCAGAATTTTTCGGTTTAAAAGTCTGCAGTCAGAACTTCAGGATAAAGAGGGAAAGAAAACATTGTTTCCCAATGAGTTCCAGTGGAATGCCCAGAGGCCAAAGTGAAAATGAGGCCTCCGAGATACACGGAGCCCATGGATTCCTGGTCCTTTAACCTTTAGACCCGCAGTTTCTTTCTGCCTCTCTTGAGCTAGACTCAGGTTGAGGGATGCAAGTAGCTGAAGAATTTTGAGGCCTACGAAACAATGTTGGCAGCTTTCCAAGGATAGGCCTGTCTCCCGCACTGAGCTGTTATTTTGTAGCAATCTGGAGGGGTATGGAATCACCCACAGTGACCTTTCCTGCGTCATTCTAGGCAGGTCTTGGCATGTTCCAGCTGATGAGTAAAGTCGGCCATTGGCAGGAGTGCCCGCTGGGTTTTTCTCGTTTCATATCTCAGGAAGAGTTCAGACCTTGGGCCCTCAGTACCCAACGTCAGCAGTGTTTCTGCACTCTGAGAAACCCTTCTGAGGGAGGAACCCTTGACTACCTGTCATGAGGAAGGCCATGTAGAAGAGAATTCTTGGCTACCAGCATCTGGAGCCCTGGTAAGACCTTGGCAGCGCGGACTGTGGTGTGAATGGAGAAGATCTTAGGCCCCACAGGACTGACCTTGAGTGAATGATTCAGAGTCTGTTCCCCAATTTCCTTATCTGGAAAAAAGAAAACTCTACTTTGTAAGGTTCTTATGGGGGAAAGAAATGAGATCATGAATATAAATCTCGACAGCAGAGCTTGACATATAGTGGGCATATAACAAATAGCAATTGCCTTTCCTCTCCTTACAGTTTTATACAGAGCACACTAAACAGTGCCTGCCTGAGATTTCAACTAGAATGCCCTTGAGTTGCCCATGAAGTCCCCTTCAGGGGGCTCCTTAAAGCCTCCATTGGTGGGACTGATAAACATTTAACTTCTTGGCTTCAGGACTGAGCAATGCTTTTTATTCTAGAGCTGCTTAATAGAAACCTGGAAAGAGAAAAAATAGTAACTTAACCTCTGCTTGCATTATCTTAAACATTGTTACAGGTTGTTTATTAAATTCCTTAGATTGGATTCTTTAATTTTTGTTTTTTTTTTACTATTGCTTCATATGCTACTAGTACTTTTACACAAAACTTGAGACTGTCCAGGACTAGCATAGAAGTGGGAGGTGTGGTTATCCAGGATCCAAAAGACTTAACAATCTTACTGTCTCTTTGACTCTGCCTTTCTTTGCCCTCTGATTCTTTGAAACTTCGATGGCTCTTAAAGAAAACTACTGTTAGTTAGCATCTGGCAAAATGAACTTTGATGGCCAATAGTTAAGTTGTTTTTCATATCAGTTGCTGACAGAAGCTGCTAGAAGGCTGGCTGGGTGTCTCCCAGGGTCACCTCCATATCCCTGATGTTTTGCTTAGTGCCTAGAGTAGATGTATTAAAAAAAACCTCTGATGGGTCAGTAAGCCAAGTATTTCAGAAGACATTTAGATTTGTGAAACAAAGTAGTATATCTCTCTGTTTCTTCTTTGCCTTAATTGCTGACAAAAAATCCCACTAGACAGACAGCTGTAAATGTTAGTGAAGATTTATCTTGACATGGAAGTTCTCCAACGAAGGAAACCCCCAAACTCCACAAATCCGTGTTACCTAGCATTTCAGAAGTCAGAACGTATGGTTAGCCATCTAGGTTACAGAGGCCAAGGAAAGACTGGTTGTTGGTAGCCATAGATGAATACTAATTTGAGGATGATGGTTAAGAATCATGACCCTCCAGCTCTTGATTAAATTAGATATTTCTAGCATTGATTCACAAAGACTAGAACAAAAAAAAGCCAATACTCAAGAATATGAAGTTGTTCACGGCCATAGTTGATTCTAGAGGAAACTCATTTGTAGTTTTTCATGAAACTAGGCCTTGGTTGGACCTGTGAAGTGGAGTGTGGCATATGTGAATGGTGGTATGGACGCCAGAAGCAACCCAGAGGGAAAATGCTCCGGAGAGAAAGGATGAGTATGGAGTATCCCCTGTCAGCCTGACAGAGTTAGAGAATTGGCTGTCAGAGCAGGGCTAATAGTGGACGTTCTTTGCGGGCGGTCAAGCGAATTCAGAAAACATTCTTCTTTGAACCTTTGACTTCAGTTCTTGAACCTTTCAATGGAACGGTTTAGATGGTTGAAAGTCTAGTATGTGCAGAAGCCGTCTAGGACATAGGTGACCTTGTTGCATTAAAGAAACCCATGGATCCTGTTAGCTCCAACCTGACGGAAGGACATATTCTGAAGAGCCAGCTCATTAAGCAAGCTTTTGAACGGTGCGCTGCAGAACAGTTTCCTGTTATTTGGTTAATGGTTGACCTAGTTCTCTTGCCATATGCTTCCTGGAACGCATTCTAATATAAAGTATGTGTTAAAGCGAGACTAGGGTAATAGCAGAAACTCAAAGCCTTTCTGAAGCAGGGGACAGCATTGATGCCGGGCTGGGAAAGACAGAATGGTGCATGGGTGGAAATGAAAAGATTTTCCTCCTTGCCGTCTTGTTTGCAAGTTCTGGTTTTAATCCTCGCTTTTCATCCCAGTTCGCGGCAAAAAGGTGCATTTTCCCATAGTACCATGGACATGGGCCTGTATCATTAGTTCATTTATTGTGCAAGTCAGGCCAAAACCGATGTTGAAGTCTTCTGAGTAGAATTGCTACTGCAAGGAAGGATTAGATTAGATTTGGCTAATGGCAGGTGGTTTTGTTTTTGTGTTATTATTTTTTATATTGTATACAAGGGATTAGTAAATCTTTTTGTCTAAAATTTGGCTGGAGTCCAGAGCGCAGTCTGAGGCCTCTTTGACTTTTATGTAGCACTGTAACCTGGAATCAGCAGCCCTAGTTTCTTTGAGATGGGAAGAGGAGCTCACAGCAGTCAATGGGGGCTGGTGAGCAAACTTTACACCAGACATACAGTGTTTGTTTTACGAACTTCAGAATGTGAAGAATCTGTGGGCCTAGGCTGCCAATTGTGGATATCTGAGGCGCAGTGGAAAAGCCTTTCTGCTCATAAAGAAAACTGTTTGAGGGTGTGTGTGTGTGTGTGTGTGTGTGTGTGTGTGTGTGTGTGTGTGTGTGTGTGAGAGAGAGAGAGAGAGAGAGAGAGAGAGAGAGAGAGAGAGAGAAAGAGAAAGAGAAAGAGCATCTCCTTTTAAAAGTCACTATGAAACTATGATCCCTAAGCTGAGAACTTAGAACTGAAAAGGATTCTTGAAACTGGGCTTCTAGGTTTGCTGGGCACAAGATGGGAGGGACAGAGATGCAGTCACTGTTGGAGTGGCTTGCATGCAGGAAGTAGGCGAAGGACTGTAGCTGATCATCAGTGGCGCTATGGAATAATAGGCTTACATATCTTCTTCCCTGGGAATTTAGTCCCTTTAGGGCACCTTAAGGGCACTGAATATGAATGATTTACGTTTGGAAAATGCGGTAGCAGGCTACTCACTGTCAAGCTCCGTCTTCGCCACTCTCTTCCTTTGCCCTATTTCGTCTCTTCCACCCTGAAAGCAATGTCAGCAAAATCTGCCTTCATCAATTAAAGTAGATGCATGTTTTTCATTTTAATTCTTTTGGCAGAAACAAAGGGAAGTCATTATGTTAATATCTAAATACAAAGAAGTTGCTACTCATTTACCCAAATAAAAAATATATATTTTTTTTTTAATTAAAGAAAGAGAAGCACTTGTTGACTTTCTCCATATAGCTTCAGACCCGGCCTGTTTTGAAGCCGTTGCCTCTAACATTAAGGTACTGTTAACTGACCTGTTTGTGAATCAGAGTGACCCTGGTTACAAGATTGGCCTGACAGAGGGCCAGTGCTATGTCTGATATGTTGTCCTACCGGTTAATGTAAAGAGTGATTTGACGGGGCCAGCTCAGTAAACCTTGCCCCAAAGGGTAAGGGGTAACTTTGGAAGATGAAGATTCTGTTTCAAAGCAGTGGGTGGAGCCACCATATTTCCCTAGGACGTATTGTGCATTCATCTCAGCAGAAAGAGAGGTCGGTCACTCAGGTACAAGAAATACCAAGCTCATCACAGGGAGTTGGCCACAGAATATGTGTTATCAAAGGAAAGATTCTTCTTTACTTGCTCTTTTCAGGCTAAAAGTTTCATAGGGGTTGAGAAGAGTGTTGTCTGAGAAGAGGAGAAACAATTGAGAAGAACTTTCTAGAAGAAAGTTGAGGAAATTTATCTGATGGCCAGTCACTTTTAGTAACAGAAAGGCAGTAATCACAGCCCGAGCACTCATGGTCATGTCCTTGGCATGCTTAGAAGTTCCAAGAAGGGAGTATAGTTTAAAGTTATTTTGAGGAGTTGGACACTACCTACTAGGCTCCTAATGCTTACCCAAGTTAAGAGGTTGAAGTGCCTCCAAGGCTTTAAGTGGCAGCTGCACATGTGATCTTGTTAACCCTGACATGTTGCTGAGCTGTGACTCAGATCACTGTGGCAAGCGATCCGGTCCCATTCCAGATTCCCCAGCCGAAGTCGGCATGAGGTCACTCCGTAGGCATATGGTGCAGAGCCCATGAGACTCGCAGGACTTGAGACCAGGACAACTTGCCATGGCCATTCTTCTCATGAGACTGGTGTTGACCGCTTGGTGTTTTGGAGTCTCCTTGATGTCTGAGAGCTGCCGGTAACCACCTGTACCCCCCCCCCCCCCCCGGTCTTCGTGTAAAAACCACTTGGTGAAAAGGAGCAGATGTCAGAAAGAGTCATGTTCTCATAATTATTTGCTCTTTGGGAGCTTCCTCATCTAACTAGACGGAGGCTTTGTGTTCCCCAGGAAAAGGTAAAGTATGCACGCAGTAGCCTACAAACTGTGTGATGCCTGTTTTGAATGAAATAACAAAGTCGAATTATTTGTTTTATTAAAAATAATAGCCAACACCTAGAGAGGAAGAAGTGGGTTTGTTGGTCTTTGGTTGACAGGCTGCATTAAGGACTCTTCAGCACTAGTGACTTAATAAAAGAGATGGGGGTTGGGAGGTAAGAAGATGGTTGGAGTTGCTTCTTCACTGGGTCGCCTTAGACTTTATCTTTTCCTGACTTCACTATGTTCCTCGTAAATCCGCAGATTTAAAGCTTGAAGTATTTCTCCTCAGCTGTGTGAAGTCGTTGTCCATTTCGAAAGCTGTTAATGACTCAAGGGTGCCCAGCTCTCAGGAGTCAAGCCACTGCATGTTGGGCAATGATACTGGATCCCGGTTTTAAAAATAAATGCCAGGATTCAGCCTTGAGGATCCAGACATAGACCGGGAGCAAGTTCTAAACCTTGGTTCCCAGATACATTTACAGCAGTGCCGGCTCCAAAAAGCAGAAGGAGAGAGAGGGTTGAAAGGGAAGGAGTTACTTACTGTCCTGGGGAGAGAAGGTGAACTCAGTGTTTGGATTGTGAAGTCGTCCTACCCAGCCCCTTCAGTTTGCAGACAGCTCTGGGAAGGCTTAAGTGATTGGTCCAAAGTCCGTGGTTTAGGGAAGTTGGCTGGGGAGACCTGAACTGGAGTGGCACTCTTCCTGCCTTGGTGATCCGGACTTATTCCTCTCTAACTGTGTTGGCAGATAGCTACTGTTTCAGATGCCAGTTTTGATTGATCGGTGGAGACTCCCTGCAGCTTCATTTTGAGGATTCGGGGGCCTTGTCTGGGCTTGTTGGGAAAGAGTGGAGATCAAGCAGAGAGCTCAGCAGTGGGCCGGAGAAGGTGAATGACAGGAGGTGGCACTTTCCCATAGTTGCTGCCCCTAGCTAAACACCTTCTCACTTGATGTTCTTGGAGGCATCCTATTTCCAAATGCTTTAAAATGGAAAAACAAAGTGAATGTTTAACGGGAGCAGAGACAAGCTTGGGAATAGCTTGTCCCTGTGTCTTATCCAGGGTAATGGATAGTAAGTAGGGGTTTGAATCAGTGATAGCCCTCACCTGGGCCTTATCAGCTAACAGGAAGCATGCTTTGTACATTGCTGCTGAGGATCCCCCCAGCTCCCTGTTGCCCTTCCATCTTCTTAGACAACATTCTTAGATGCTGTCTGGTTTGTCTGCCTCTCTGTACCTTCTCTAAAGTGATCTCATAGGCCAGCTACTGAGTTCTCTTCTGTAGGTGAAAGAGAGAAAAGGTTCAAAATGTCAGAATCATCTAGAGAAGTGTTTGTCAACCTGGGCTGGGACCCACACGGGGGGTTCACACATCAGATATCCTGCATAGAAGATATTTATTATGATTCATAACAGTAGCAAAATTACAGCTATGAAGTAGCGATAAAATAATTCAATTGTTGTTGGAGGTCACCACAATGTGAGGAACTGTATTAAAGGGTCCCAGCATTAGGAAGATTTAGAACCTCTAGTCTAGAGTATACTAGACTAGATGCATGGCCAAACTAGGACCTTGGCTCCCTGATACTCGCTTCACTACACCAAGAGTGTTGGTCTGAAGGAAAATGGCCCCCAAAGGGAGTGGCACTATTAAGAGGTGCGGCATTGTTGGAGTGGGTGTGGTCTTGTGTCACTGTGGGGGTGGGCTTTGAGGTCTCCTGTGCTCAAGCTACTCCTGCTATCACAGTCCACTTCCTGTTGCCTGCAGATCAAGATGTAGCTAGCACCATGTCTGCCTGGACACTGCCATGTTCCCCACCATGATGGTAATAGGCTGAACCTCTAAAAATGTAAGCCACCCCAGTGAAATATTTTTCCCTTATAAGAGTTACTGTGGTCAGCAATAGAAATCCTAACTAAGACACCAAGGTGTTTCCTTGGGTTACCTACCAGTTACCAGGGTGTTGAAACCAGAAGGAAACTTGGAGGTTATTTAATCTCCTTTTATAGCTAGAGAATTTGAATCCAAAAACACTTAAGAGATTTGCCCAAGGTGACTAAGTTGTTAAATTGCATAAAACCTCTTAGGATGTTGAGCAAAGTCAAGCCAACATCATGCACCCTTTTCTTTCTCTCTTCTTCTAATTTATTTTAATGAGACAAGTCAAGTGTCTATCCAGAAGTTTACAGGGAAGATGCCTGCTTTACGACATGCTAGAATCTATAAATTTTATATAGTTAGAATGATGTAGCCAGGATGGAGAAGGCCTTTTGGGGCTCTCCTTAGCATGACATATTCGGTCAATTTAGATGAGGAAAAGTCTTTGGTCAGAGATTTTCTTAAAACAAGACCCTTAGACGTTAAGTAAAATTTTGGAATCTTTTTCAACTTCCAAAGATGAGCTGCTGTGAGAACAGATGTAGTAGAGGAGCAATATGCCTGGCAATCTGGGGTGCTGTGGATTTGTGGTTATCTAGAACAATGTGAGGTATGTGATAGTTGAGAGACTCTAGCCCCCAGGATACCTCTCCCCAGAACTCTCACCCTTATCCCCTTAACCTCTAACCTATAATACTTTGGCCTGAATAGGGTTAGTGTTTAGTGGGGAGGGAGCTGTATTTCACAGGTAGAGCAATCTGTTAATGTCAAATTTGAGATGAACACTGCTGATAATAGCAGGAGAAGCTACTGTTGTTTCCCACTGAGGTGGCTCCGTTTGTCCCACTTAGCTGGGCTGGCAAGCAAACTGGGGTTATTTATTGGTTTGGTGTCTTCAGCGTCAGGCAGTGTCGCTAGGCCAGCATTTCTCCCTTTGGGGGTCAAATAATCTCTTCTTAAGGACATCAGGAAACAGATATTTACATTACACTTCACAACAGTAACAAAATTATAGTTATAAAATAGCAACAAAAATAATTCTATGATTGGGGGTCACCACAACATGAGGAACTGTATTAAAGGGTTGCAGCACCAGAATCATTGAGAACCACTGCCCCTAAGCAATGCCACAGTGATCTGTTTTGAGGCAGCTTCTTGCCTCTTGTTCTCCCAGCAGCCAAGAAGGAGAACATTCACCCAGATTTCTGAGTCATCTTGGTGTCTAAACATTTTGGCTCAAGCTAAGTGTGTGGTGGCTCACACCAGCATCCCAGAACTCTGGGGCCAAGGTGCGAAGACCACCATGAGCTCAAGGTTATCCTGAGCTACATAGCGAGTTCTAGTTCAGCCTGGACTGTAGAAGCAGACTTAATCTCAGAAAACCAAAATAGCAACAACATGTTAGTTCTAAGACCTTGGCTTTGGCCTTCTGATGAACGACTTCTTGCAGAATCGTGAATATAGATCTCTCTCTCTCTCTCTCTCTCTCTCTCTCTCTCTCTCTCTCTCTCTCTCTTTCCTTCTGGAACCTCTCTCTAATCTTGAGCCTGTTTTGGAAGACAATAGTATAATTTTTACAGAAAACTGGGAACAAACACTCTTAATTCCCTTTCCTCCCCCGACAGTTGTTTTCGGTGGAATGATTCCTGCTCCCTTTAACAAAAAGATTCTCTTTCTAGCTTAAAATATTCTGGATCTGCCTTAACTTGCCTTGGGGTCATAGCACTTGTCTGCCAGGACTGATGAGTCTTGTCAGTTGCCCTAGGGTGAGAACTTTAATAAGCAAATTGTACACACCTGGTTTTTCAAATATTGGCCTAATGGGGCACCAAGGTGGAAGTCCCACACATCTACCCCATGGGTGCGCTCTTCCTCCCCACCCCTTTTAAATGGGGGGGAACCTCTGAAATTGCTGCCTCCCCCCATTTCTCTTGTGAAACTCTGGTGTCTCTTTTGGTCCCTGGCACTCTGGAAGTTCAGGGGGTTGTGATGGTTAACGAGCTCAGGCTGTGGCTGTCAACGCTCCCTCTTTTGGATCGGAAAGCCACACCAGCGGTGGGCAGGGAAGACTGGTTGAAAAGGAGCTAGTTTGGAGAACTCTTTGCTGAGCTGGGTGCCCCCCACCCTGCTCTTTGATTTGTGTCTGTGGTCGGGATTTCTATGCTTGGTTAGTTTAAGAGAGCGAGCCTGTTTCCTTGTTACTGAAGCTAGATGTCAGCCTTATTTGTTTTTCATGTTTTTCACTCTCTTCCTCCCTTTCTTCCGTTCTCTCATTT
The DNA here is from genome assembly GCF_000317375.1 of Microtus ochrogaster. Lineage (NCBI taxonomy): Eukaryota > Metazoa > Chordata > Mammalia > Rodentia > Cricetidae > Microtus > Microtus ochrogaster. Next base: position 48,372,515 of record NC_022031.1, read on the forward strand.
GTTTATTTGTTTGTTCATTTATTTGTTAATTAATTAAATCCGTCTGTGACAGGCTTGGAAATCATGGCCTGATGTATGCTAGGCAGATGCTCTGCCGCTGAGCTACGTCCTGCCCTCCAACCACCAAAAGGTGGTTAAGTATTTTCTGTCTTCCAGGTTTGTGGCAAATGTTGCCTCTACAGAAATGGAAAACCTTCAGTCTGCCCCCATAATCTAGTATCTACGTCTGCAGTCCCCCAGATGTATAACCTACTGCCCACATAGACGTGATGCATTGTGGTATATTTTCTTTGGCTTCTATCTGACCCTTTATTGCTGGCGATCAGCTCCCCCAAATAAAGTTGGTTGGACATCCTGGCTATCCTTTTAGACTTGTTCAGCTCAAGTGGCTAAAATGTAGAATTACTATGGCATCTATGGATTAATAATGGGCATGACCTTTTGTTTTTTGGTTTATTTTTTGAGAATTCATATTTTGGACTGCAGGGAGTTCCCACGTTGGTCTCATACTCTTTCCTCACCTGTCTGCTTTGCTCTCGGGGTTCTCAGATTAGACTCAGTCATTCTCAGTGGCTTACATGAGCATTCTTAGATGATGATCTGCCCCAAAGTTTACAAAATATGGTGATAGAAGTTACTCTTTTGGTAGTGGAAGATGCAAAATGGCATCCTTGGCTTTGATGAGGCTGTGTACTCTCTTCAGTTTTGCTGTGTATGTGGACAGAGGGAAAAATCCCCAGTCATAAATGCAATAGTATCTGCAATACCCCTTCCAAGAGTACTAGTCTCTAGATTAGAAATTTTCCAAATTATCTTCCGGAATCCTTTTGGTGTATAGCCCAAGTCACCATATGAAATGACTCGGAAAGTACTGCATCTTTGTTCCTCTCTGCCCTCCTTTCTCTGTTTACAGCCATGGTTTTCCTCTGTGCCCTTGCTAGCTTGGAACTCACTCTGTAGCCCAGGTTGACTTCAAACTCACAAGGATCCCTCTGCCTCCGACTAAGCGCTAAGATTATAGTCGTGAATGACCAGGCCTGGGCTTCAGTTTCTTACATTCACATTCTCCATTTCAGATAAGAAAAAAAAAAAATTGATTGCCCACTCCCAATGATGCTCTCAGGTTTGTCTTTAGAGCCCTGGTGAATGTCTTCGGGTAGTCAAATGTGACGGGGTCAGAGGGCATGTGCTCTGGTAAGGAATTCTCGAGGTCATTCCCTGCCTTTGTCCTCTGCACTAAAGCCTGTGTCAATTGCATCATGCTGTCAGGCTGAACAATATTGCGTGGTAGGGAGCGAGCGAGGGACTGTGTTGTTCAATTATCTTGAGATTACCGCATTCTCCTGCCTGGAGACGCGCCAGCGCAGGGAACAAAGAGATGATCCAAGCAACTTGCCCACTTTGATTCTTGAAGACTAAGTGGCGTCCGCAGAATGTATATCCTTGAAGTGGAGAGAAGAATTTTTTTTTTCTCTTTTTAATAAAGAATCCAGCTAGTACAAGAACTCAAGAGTTTTAGCTAATTTGATGAGCATTAGGAACTAGGCATAGGTGCGTATTGAAGGTGTATTGGACTGAAGAAGTGAGGGGTTGGGTTTTGAGGAAAGGGGAGACTGGTTGATATTTTCACTACGTTGAAGACAAGCTCTCTTCCTGGAACAAAACTCCTGAAAGAAGGTCCAAGAAGGAATCAGCAGCAGAGAGCATTTTCCACATCCACAAACCACGAGGCCTTTGCTTTGTCATTGGGAATTCTGAAAATTTCTGGAATTCTCAGATTTTCTTGATATCTAAAAAAAAAAATCTAATGTTTAGTTTCAAAATAATCTCTGTCCATCCCTGTTTTTGTTTCCTCTGAGTTATCTCCGTCCTCTGAAAGTTAAGGAACAGTGATTTTTTTTTTTTTTTTTGTCCTTCCCTGTCTGTTGGCGGAGACACACAATGGGCCGCCTTTTCTCTTCTCTGTGGAAAAAAATGGAAACCCAGAGCCAGAGAAGTTCTGAGTGGATTGGCATTTCTTGCTTTTGCGTGTAAAGTTAAGATGGTCACGAGAGAGAAAAATCTTTTCTCTGCCAAGCCCAAGTAAAGGACTTTCCTTTTGGTCTTGGCGGGCTCCGGCTCATGGTTATTGATCTCTCCCTGAGTCGTCTTCAGTCTGAAAATGAAATCACTTCTCTGAGCTCCTCAGCCTTCCACGCCCTTCATTATAGAAAAGGGGACATTTTCTCGGGCTTATCTGAAGGCGCTTCGGGTATATTTTCCTGGAATTTTTTTGCTTCTTCCCTTTGGATGAATTCCCATTGTTGATCAAGCACATTCAAGAGAATTTTCCAGAGCCCTGAGAGATCCATCTGGGCATTCTGGTGCTAAACAAAGAAAAATAAATTTTTTTTTCTTTAAGAAGAAAGGAAAACATTGTAGATTTTTGTTTGTTTGTTTTGTTTACGTTTCTCTACCTGGAATATTGGTGTTTTTAGGTTGGGTTCCATATCACAAACATCCCCACCCGACAAGGAGTCTTTGTGCAGCCCCCTGGTCTTCCCTCAATGCATTTGCTGTTAGGAGAAGAGGGCTCTATCCAGGATTGTTGATTAAGTCTTGAAGACAGGGTTTGAAATTGGTAGTGGCCCAAGGTCATGGGTAGAACTAATGAGCCATTTGAAAATTATTAGCCGCTGGTTTAATAGAATTTTAATATGAATCGCAGTGTGAGAAAATCTAGGCACAAGGTATTTGGAATGTCCCCTTTGAGGTCCTTTACTCTTGTTCTGTAATCCTGGCATCCGTCTAACTAGAGAGCAACTCAGACAGAAGATTAAATGGTTTTCTATACAAGCATGTAATGCAACCTTATTAGCTTTAGGCTTTGGACCATTTTTTTTTTTTAAACAAAACGTTCTGACACTATTAACCTCCTCATGCAATCTGCATGACCCTGTGTTTGTCCACTACCGCTACCACAACTGGGCAATCTCCCCTCTTTTCATGGACTCCCCTTTCTTAAGATGGTCCTCTTTGAAGATTTGTAAGGTTTGATTTCTCCAGTGGAAAATGACAGGAGGAAGGTATTCCGCACTTGATCAAACATTCTATTTCCAAACAAGCCAGCTCCCCTTTCCATATGGCTGAATAGACGAACGTGCTCTGTAGATCTGGAGGCACACACACGTGTGCATGTTCGTGTGCAGGTACCAATTAATTTGGATCGACAGAGAAAGGGGCTTATTTCCTCTATCAGTCATCTGCACCTTGCTAACCCCGAAGCTTGACGCGGAGGAGAAAGGCAGGGAGCATTCCACAGTTAATGGATTCCACAGCCATGAGTCATCTTGCCCCCCCCCCCCCCAGGCTTCTTGCTTTGGCCTCATCCTCTTCCTGCTCTCTACAGGCCGAGGTCTGGATCTCTAGTTACTGACTTGGGAGCTGGGTGAGAAGAGAGGGGACGACTCAGGTCGGAGAGAGCAAGAATTCCTTTCTCTCTTCCAATTCCTAAAAATATACGACTAAAGCACCAGAGGAGGGAAGCGAGGTTGAGATGAATCCACACCTTGTATTGATATGCAAGTCTCAGTGTAAATGAGTGCAGGGCCTCTCCAGACACCCTGTATAAATACACACTCCTCAGCGACCCCTTGAAACCAGCTCTCTCTGTGGCCCACAGAGGTCAAACGACTTCCCCAAAGTCACAGAGCTGGTTGACTGCCAGAACAGAGACCCAAGCCCTGTCTTCTGACCAGCCCTTTCCAGGACCCCATGGATGACTCACCACCACAATCGGCAGATGCTTCCTAGGCTTTTAAAGGAAGTTGGGGATATTCAGGGGACATCCTCTAACCTTGTGAGGATGTATCATCATGGAAGGAAATCTCCACGCTCTTCAGCTTAGTCCTCAGAGCCGGGAGCTGGCATGGCTTACCGTGGCTTAGATGGATTGCAGCGGTGATTAAGAACTTGACAATGATTTGGTAAGGTAACTGTTACTCACTGAACAGCCAGGAGTGTGTCATGACTGCTTCCCTGACCCTTTATTCCACTCTGAAGTTGTGTCCTTCAGGTCCCCTCCAAACTGATGTGTTTAAAGCAACAAGTGGGCCCAGATGGAGAAGTGAAAGAAAAGCTGCTACTAGGCTAAGGAGTGGATAGAAACTTTTCCTTCCTCTCTTCCTCTCTCCCTCCACCCTTCCTTCCCTCCCTCTCTCCCTCTCTCCTTCCGTTCTTTGGATACTTGGTCTCACCATGCAGCCCAGGTAGGCTGACTCAAACCTGAAGCTCTTCTCTTGCCTCTGTCACCTGAATGCTTGGATAACTGTCGGGGGAACACCTTCTGTGCCTAGCTCAGAAGCTATTTTCTGGCCGGGGGATGGTGGCGCCTGCCTTTAATCCCAGCACTCGGGAGGCAGAGGCAGGTGGATCTCTGTGAGTTCGAGACCAGCCTGGTCTACAGAGCTAGTTCCAGGACAGGCTCCAAAGCCACAGAGAAACCCTGTCTCGAAAAACCAAAAAAAAAAAAAGATGTTTGGTGGATGTTCGGGCTCACACTTGTGATCTCAGCACTTAGGAGGCAGAGGAAGACTAGGGTTATATAGTGAGAGCTTTTCTCAACCCCTTCCCTATCTCTGCCTCCCAATAATAGTAATAGCAAGTCTAAGCAATTGTTATGTGGAAAAGACTGGTGGGCTCTCAGCCTGTGATTGTGACTACCACATTGAGTACTACTAATAAAGCCAGGTGCTACGGTCTACAAGCAGCTCTGGTGAGCTGAAGGACAGATTTCAACTGAACTGGTATTGGGGTTGGCACATTCTGAGAATGTCCAGCTAGGCGACGGAATGGCAGTATGCGTTGCACTTTAAAAAAAGACCTCTGTATTTGCAGAGAGGATGCAGAACAGTAATAGTTCAGTGCCCATAAAGTAAAATACCATTTTTTTAATAGACAGTACCTGTAACTCATTGCTCATCATCTTAAGAAGAATGGAAATGTTTCTCAGGGCAGACAGTCTATCACCAGATGTAATTAGATTAGCATTTTAAATCTCTCCAGAAGTTTAGCTGCCTGAGGTGACTTCTGCAAAGTGAGGACCCATGAGAACTCTAGAATAAGTACCTTGTTCAATGGGATCCTTCAAGGCTGCTGGTCTGTGGTGTCCATTATGGTGGTCCTGAGGCACACATGGCTGTTAGACACTTGAAATGTGCCATGTCTGGGTGGATGTGTTTGTTCGAAGCCTGAAATACACTGAATTTTGAAACTTACTTATATATAATATGTCTTTATACTGGTTGATGGAATAATATTTTTGAATAGTTATACCTATTTCTGGCTCCTAGAAATTTTGAAAGTGTGTGTGTGTGTGTGTGTGCGCGCGTGCGTGCGTGCGTGCTGACTTAGCTAATTCTTCTCCTTTCTAATTAAATAGGAAATATACGGGGATATAGTTTTCATGGAACGGTACACTTTCAACTATGTGCCTGAACTATTTCAAACTGTCTTTTTTGTTTTGTTTTCTTTTGCTTTGCTTTTGGTGACAGGGTTTCTCTGTAGTTTTGGAGCCTGTCCTGGAACTAACTCTTGTAGACCAGGCTGGCCTCGAACTCACAGAGATCCACCTGCCTCTGCCTTTGCCTCTGCCTCCCGAGTGCTGGGATTAAAGGCGTGTGCCATCACCACCCGCTCAAACTATCTTTTAAAACACAGTTAAAGGCATAATTTTTCTTCTATCACAAAAAGCATACTGTGCTTGACATATATTTTAAAAAGCCAAGGTTGGCTGCATCTCTGGACAGGTTAGAGAGTGGTGACCGGGTTAGCAGATGGAGTTGACCCCGTGTCAGCTTCTGTGCATTCCCCTTTCTAACTATCTTGTAGGCTTCACCTTTCTCCTGGGTCCCCAGTGCATCTTTCTAACCCAGACTTATTTTATCTCATCCCTGGACAGCCATCTCGGCAGCTGCCAGGGCTGGCGGCCTGTGTCTTCCAGATGTCCTCCATAGCTCTGCCTTTTAATCTCCAGGACACAGGGACCATTCTACTACTTTCCTCTAATTAAGACTAATAAGTGGTCCCTGTTGCTGTCCAAACATAGGGTGGGAGAGGAGACTGGCATTTGAGACTGTGTAGATGGTATCTTCTTCAATCCTATTCTTCGGGTCAACAAACGGTGTTTGGTATTTTGCCTGAGGTCAAGACGGTAGGTGGAAGTAGGTCCTATTAATCTTCTTTGCTAAAGACCTGGCTTTTCTTCTGCCTTTGTTGTTGCTTTCTTGTTTCTTTGCTTCATAAGACAGGGTTCCTCTGTGGAGCCCTGGCTGTCCTGGAACTCACTCTGTAGTCCTGGCTGGCCTCAAACTCAAGAGATCTGTCTACCTCTGCCTCCCTAGTGCTGGGATTAATTGTGTGTGCCACCACTGCCGGGCTAGATCTTTTGTCTTTTAAGAACATTTTGCTCGTGTTTTTTGGATTTGGATTTTTGCTGTTACTTTTAGAGTCCAACTTCAACTCCCAGGTTGGCCTTGATTCTCCTTCCTCCAGTTGCCGGTATTTTAGGTATGTACTACCACACCCAGCCTCAAGAATTTTCTGTCTTAAACCCACCCTCCTACCTTCAGTCTTGGCGTTTCTCTTCCCAGTTGCCCAGATTGGCACCCTTCTCTCTGCCTTTGTATTGGGAACGTGTACCCATCATGATCTATATTTAAGAGTGTTTAGAAGTCTTCCTTTGCTATGTTTTGGGTGTTGGTCTTGACCCCAGTATATTTTAACTCCTGGTATCAGAAAAGGCACACCTCAAACCAGTCTTCGTCTCCCTCGTCATACTTCCTCTTTAAAAAAAAAAAAATTCCATGCCTAGAATTATTCTGACAGGCCCATACATATTCCATAAGGGAATGGTGTTGGCACATGGTAGCCGATCAATAAGTCATCAGTTTGGGCTAGATTGGAAATAATTTGGTTTTTTTTAAATGAAGGCAGAGAGGCTCTAGGTCAAAGAGTCCCTCTTCAACGTCTCTAAATGTGAGATGGGGTGGAGTTTGGCAGTGACGTGACACTTCAAAGCCAGGCTTGACCTCATTGAATCTCAGATTTCCCGCCTTGATCTCAGGATCTCCTTTGTGGGATGAAGTGAGCATGGTTGCTGTCCCACATAGCTTAAGAGGGTAATATTGCATCTCAGGTTTCCTGGAGAGACATTTAAGGTGTTTCTGTGAGTTTTGAGGTAACTGGTCAAGAATATGGTCCCAGAAGAAAAGAGTCTCTGTACCCCCTTCCCCGCCGCCATGTGCACGATGGAGCAAAGGGAAGCGTGGCGTAGAAGATCGATCATTGGAGTCCACTGATTGATTAAAATGGAAGCTCAATTGTGCGTTCCTTCTACATCCTCCTATCTCTGTTACGAGGCATGTCTGGTGTGGGCTGAAGTTTATGAAGCCTGCTAGCGGAGCACTGAGGTTGGTCCATCTGCTAATAGGCAGTTAGTGTTCTGTGGTCAGTCTTGGCTGTGCCATGTTGGTCACATGACCTTGTTATTGTGTGAACTCATAAAGTATTTAAGCACCAAAGTGATCACACACCCCCACATTCTCTAAAATGTGGGCTGCCTAGCTGGCTAGCCATTTGTGGACCTGGAGTTGGTTTTTTTTTTTGTTGTGTTTTGTTTTGTCTTTTTTTTTTTTCAAAGAGATCTGAGTTAGCTTGTTTTCTTAGTTCTAAGTGAAAACACTTAAACTTTAAAAAGGTTTTCCAGCTTGTAAAACCCACACACTCATAAAAAACTACAAACATTATAGAAGCTGCAGTTCAGACAAAGGGAAAGTACTTTGCAACTCCATGCTGAAGATTCACTGTTGATGGCTTGGGGCCCGTGTCTCCAATTATTTATATACTCATGTGTATTATTGTGTTTTTAATAGTAAAAGGCTGGGCTGTATTTTCCAACTTAGAAATTCCTTAAGGGGAAGTCAAGATTTTGGAGTGCAGGAGCTAGCTATTTGGGGTCCTCAGCTACAATGACTCAAGCTCTGCCTACTCTGCCCTGAGCCTTGTCTATCAGTGACCTCATTCTTAATTTGTTATGTGGATCTTTTCAGGACTTTGTGTTTTGAGCGATTCCATAGAAATGGAATTGTTACTTCCAGCCCCCGAGAGTCTCATCCTCCAAATGGGCTGACTAGTCTCCTGGAATGCAGTCATGTTTTATGAGTGAAAGTTAGGTTTTGTGAGGATACTCTTTGTCTGAAATGTCATTGCTAGAGGCAGGAGCAGTATAAAGGGACAGAGTCATGTGCACCAGGACGGAAAGAAGGAGGACAGAGGTAGAAACACATCATCAAGTCCCACACTGCCAAATGTGTCTCAAGTCTTCAGACAAGGGTGGCATTGATGAGGGACGGAGATGACACCTCCTTGAGAAGAGGGAACAAGGCCTCAGAAGGGCTTTGCTGATCTGCCCTGGAATGGCCTGCAGTCACCAGGCCTCTGATTCATGGCCAGACGGGACCTTAGCTGTGCTTCTTACCACGTCCCACTCTGTACCCCCACCCCAACACACACACACACACACACACAGCCTGTCTGCTTTAATGTGCTAAGAGCATTTCCCAACATTTGTGCCTCTTTAAACAAAGTGTCCTTGAAACCAAAGTTTGCATTTTTGTGTGCGTAGAGTTTACCCTTAAATCTCCCATCAAACTGTAGCTCCCATTTATTTCCGCATGATCGAGGGACCAAACGCAGGTTCTAGACTGCGGCTAGAGCTGGGGTTGATCAGCTCTACTCCTGCTTTCAAGGAACTCGGTGTTTGTGTGGGGAAGACAGGTAGACAGTGCTGTGTAGAAAACGCATGTGAGATTCAGGGTCACCTAGGAGCAGTCTTAACATAGCTTTGGGGTACCAGAAAGGGCTTTGTAGAAAAAAAAAATGGTACTCAACTGGAAATTATTTTGCCCTACGAGGGGGCATTTTGTGATGTCTTTGGGGAGATCAGTAGACGTAATGATGCTTATTATTCCTGGCTCAAGTGTAGGCGTTCCCGGCATCTGATGAGTAGCTAGCTTCTAGAATGATGCTAATGTCCTCCATGCCCAGAGAACCCTCCAAAGAAGTAGTGATCTGACTTCTGCTGTCAAGGGAGTGCTGAGGTTGAGAAGCTATGCTCTAATTCGAGTCTGAAGGAAGCATGCAGACTGATGGTGCTGGGGGACCGAAGAGTTAAGGTGTCCAGGGAAGGAGTTATTTAAAGGAAAATGGGCTTCGATGGAGCATACTGCATAAACAAGGGCTTAGCAAGGGTTTGAAGTCAGACTAGCCCATCATTCCTCCTAAGAAGGGTGTTCTTGACCCTGGCTGATAGAAAAGTCAGTGGTAGAGGATTGGAATTCAAGGAGCACAGAAGCAGTTTGTTTTAAAAAGAAAAATTAATAGTAATTATGGCGATTATAATTTAGTCTTTGCTTCTGCCAAAGAATGATGCGAGAAGCTTGACATTCGTTATCTAGATCATTTCGTACAGCAGCCCTGTGACATATGTGTCTTCTTGCGTAAGTGAAGACGTAGAGGTTTGAAGAGTTTCCAGTTTGTAATAGTTTATAAGCTACGGAGTTTAAGCTGGGCGGTGGTGAGCGTGCTTTTAATCTCAGCACTTAGGAGGCCGGTGGATCTCTGTGAGTTCAAGGTCAACCTGGTCTACAAGAGCTAGTTCCAGAGCAGGTTCCAAAGCTATGGAGAGAAACTCTGGCTCAAAACAAAACACAAAGTTATGGAGATTAGAGCTAAGTCAGGGTTTCTTATTCTGTCTACTATCAGGGAACTCCAGATGAAGCCGTGAAGGAACGGGAGCCCAAGTCTGGTAATCACTTAGATGGGAAATGGGAGTGTACCTTCCATTGTGGCAGGATGGGGGGGGATTGTCTGGAGGATCAGACAAAGACCATGGAAAATGGACACCTCTTTCAAAACCAGGCACTGTGGACTGGAGACCGACTTGGCTCTGCAAACTTCTGGCTTTGCGGCTGGATTTTCTGAGGCACCTATTTGAGGCTATGGAAAGAGAACTTGAAGGAGAATTCTCATCCACTCTGTTCTGGACAAGAGGAAAAACAAATGGATTGTGAACTTGGGCAGGTTTTCCCTCTACCTTCTTGAATCCCTTTAAGATGGAACTGGAAAACCGCTGTTCTTTTCATGGAAATCAAAGCCTTTTAAAGGGATTGTAGCAACTTGTTGGTTGAGGCTTGAGGTTTAACAGGTGTCAGTTGAAAATCATGTTCGTGACCCGAAGGCTAGATTATCTGAGTACAGATTTTCTGCGATAATGAGGTTATTAGAGACCCGGAGGTCCAGGTTGCAAACAGAATGCAAGGTGGCTGGAGGAGAAACTTGAAATAAGGAGTTGAAATTCCCTGGTGGCTAGTCTTCTCACCAAATTACCCTGGATTGTGAATGTATTTTATTTATTGTAAAGACTAAATTCCTCAGCTAATTTCATAGAATTTCACATCATTTCTTGGGATTGGACAAAGTTGATCTCCCCCCAGCCCCACTACTTAGCTTCCTGTCTCTTTTCTGATAGAAATGCATTATTTTATTGGTGAGTATTTCCACAGCATGCAGACAGTGAGAATTCTTACCTGGTTTCTCTCATCTACTCTTGTTTGCTGGATTATGGATCTCCTGGAGCCCTCAATAACCTCTAGCATCAAAGCTTAGCAAGAGACTGGCCTCGAACCCCCGATCCTCCTGCTTCTGCTTCCTTAGTTCTGGGATTACAACCACAGGCCACCACAGCTAAGGGTGATCCTGAACTCTTTCTCCTGCCTCTACCTTCTAGGTGCAGGGAGTACCGGTAGAGGCCCTCAAACCCATTTTCATAGTACCAGGGGTTGCACTGAGGGCTTCATGCATCTAGGAATATACTCCATCAACTGAGCTACACCACCAGCCCTGTGGTTTAATCAATGTATAAATTTTGGTATAACTACAAGATGTCCTCTAAGTTACTTTTTTTTTTTTTTTTGCCAAATTCCACATTTAGATTTGTACCCTTTTAAAACTTACAGTCTCCTCTTCAGATTTTGTGATTATCTGAGAAATTATTCAGTAGAATATTAAAAATAATTACCCGAGTGCTTGGGAATCTGCCTCCTTTCCCCTTAGCTCTATTGCAAACAGGAACGATAGACGCTCTTCTTGATTTGTCATTTATTCCCTCTCAATTTGGGCATTAAGGACTTCCGGAAGCCTCCATGGGCACTTGAAATCCTCTGTCAATATCGCACAGATACTTGAAAAACCCAAAAGTGTGTTTTCTATTTCTAGGATCTAAAATTTGAAATGTATCTCTTAACTCAATTTTATTAATGATATTAATTATATCCTTCGTTGTCTTTCTCCATGCAGACTATTAAGTGCTTATACCTATTTCTTGTATCTGTTGCCATTGTTTTGGTCTCTAATTGGTGCTGTTAGGTGGTCCCAAGTTTTCATTGTAAACCCTCATTGTGGGTTGTGCTCTTACATTATAGAGAATTTGTCTCCGTCATCTGTCTTGACTTTAGCCATGGATAATACTGACGAGAGGCTCTATTTATTTTATTGTCCTTCTTGACACAACGTCATCACTCTCAAACTTCGTGTCATTTGGCTATATGTGTTCTTCTATAAGCAGAACACAATTGTAGTTTTAGTTTTTCATTTACTCTGGGATTCTCTCCAGAGAAGGGGCAATCCAATTAACACATATCAATAGAACTCTCGCACACTTGAACTTGGTTAACTGTCTACATTCTCGTTTTTATTTCCGCTGAATCTTCTTTGAATTCTGCATTTACACCACCATCCACGTTGTCTCTGATTTCCTCCCTCTGGTGATTGAAAGTTACATAATTTGTGTTATTTTATTACTAATTAAACATTCGTTTTAATTAGCGCACTTATTCTTTTATCTGAAGTTTCATGTACTTATGTATTTATTTGTTTTGCTTTTTTTTTTTTTTTATTGTCAGTACTTTTCATTATCCCGGGCTGACCTCAAAGCTACTACACAGTGGAGCATGAACTTGAACTTTTTTTTTTTTTTTTTTTTTTTTTTTT
>NC_022031.1:48384701-48408934 GCF_000317375.1 Microtus ochrogaster
CTGGTCTCGAACTCACAGAGATCCGCCTGCCTCTGCCTCCCGAGTGCTGGGATTAAAGGCGTGCGCCACCATTGCCCGGCCTGAACTTGAACTTCTTATTCCCCTGTTTTCACTTCTTGAGCACTAAGAAGATAGGAATGTGTGGCTCCATAATTTTACGCAGTGTGGGGAATCAAAGCCAGGGCTTCGTGAAGGCTAGACAAGAACTCTACCAGCTGAGCCACAGCCCACCCCTTCCCCCCTTTCATGAATTTTATTAACTTCACTATCAGCTACTTACACAGTACTCTGTATGGGTTATGACTATTCACCCAAATATGGTTACCCTCTTCACGCCTCTTTGCCATTTTATTAAAATATTTTGAAGATTTTTTTTCTTTAACCTTGTGTATACTTTGGGGGCTATTACAGAATCGTTTGTTATTATCATTCAGTTAAAAGTTTATATTTTGTTCACAAGCGTTATAAATCATTTGATTGTGGTTGAAAGTGCAAGTGGACTCAGTGCACACGGCCTCCACTGATTTGAGCATTCCCTCTTGAGATCTCGAGCTGGGAACTTTTTGCTCGAGCGTACCGCTTACCAGGGAGTACTTTTTAAAATTTCATTTCTAATTATCTGTCTCTGTGTGGGTGTGTGCACGTGAGTGCAGGCGTCTGAAAAGGTCAGCGGTCTCAGGTCCCCAAGTGTAGCTGTGTGCAGCCCAGTGTGGGTGCTGGGAATCTAGGTCTGGCCCTTGCAAGAGGTACACTCTTGTTTACCTCTGAGCCATCGCTTTAGTGCCCTGAGTAGCCCTTTGAAAAGGAGTTAATCGTGAATATGCTATTGTCTTCTGTTTTCATTTTTGTTAATTTTGTACTCAGTTGGGCGTTTTAGTTGGGGACTGACAACATGGGTCCTAATTGTTTTTTTTTCTCAAGTCTGTGTAGACACTGCCTCACTGTTGGCCATTGCTGAATGTCTCAGTGAAAAACCCAAAGGCCACTTAGCATTTCCCCTGTATGTCCCAAAGTGATTAGAGTTTCGTGTTTCCCCTTTGAAGCCCCCATCACCACGTGTCTCAGTTTTGACGACTCTGTATTACTTTTTCCAAGAGCGTCAGCCGCTCTGTCGTCTTAACTACTCTCTATCCCCAGATCTGAGCGTGTTTTGTTTTGTTTTGCTTTGCTGTCGACTTCTAGTCTCCGTTTCATCTGTCTGTTGGATCTCTGCTCAGCCCCTATCTGTCATCTTCCCTACCTGCTTTCATCTGCTTGTCCCCTTCCTCTCTGCCTCTCGCGCAGTGTTCTGAAGACTGTTTTCCATATCATCAACTTTGTTTTTGGTTTGCGGATTGTTCCTCTTCTAACTTTCATATATTTATTAGTTCTACAGTGGTATTATTTGTGGCATCAGTTTCTTTCTTCAAGTGCCAGCTGCCTTTGATCTCATTCTGATGTCTTATCAGCTCATCTTTGATCTCATCCTCCATCGACTTTCTGTTAATTGCTGTATATAATAATTTTCTTCTGTGTCCTGTTCTTCCTGAAGAGATTGTTCATTGGTCTTTTCCATGCCATTTCTTCCTTGTACCTTCCTGCAGTATATTTTTAACTTGTTGATTGAGATGTAACTATTAGAACCATTTCTGACCCCTTCCTCACCCCTACATTTTCTGGGTAGTAAAATCTCCTTAAGCCCAGCTCAGTTCTCCCCAACGTGTGAGTTTGAGGCTGACTGGTTTGTTTTCTTTTGGAGTCCTCCAGCAGTCTAAGGGATCCTGGTTGTGTTGTAAGGAAGAGCACAGCTAATGATTTGTCTCTGAACTCTGATTTTAAAGTTTAAGCCCCGTTCCTTTATATTTTCCCTTAGCCAAGATTTGGTTGGCAGCAGCACCCACCTCCCCTGGAAGTTCTTGGCTGGACTGATGCAGAGACCCTTCTTTTGAGGAATTTGCGAACACCTTTGTGTTTTCTGGGGTTTCTTATTGCTAGTTTAGCCTTGCGTTGCCCTGTTAGTCAGACACCAGCCCACTTGTCTTGTGGAGAAGGCTCATTCATCACAACAGCTTCCATTTTGGAAGATTCTAGAGTCTTAAGGCTTTACACAACTCTTAGAAGTATTCTGATCCAAAAGGTCACCCAGTCTTTTTGTTATTGTTGTTTGTTTGGTGTTTTTATTTTTCAAGGCAGGGTTTCTCTGTGTAATAGTACTTGCTGTCCTAGAACTAGCTCTTTTTTTTTTGTTTGTTTTTTTTTTTAAATTTTATTATTCAATTAAGGATCTCCGCCTCCCCCCCCACCGCCTCCCATCTCCCTCCCCCTTCCCCGATCAAGTCCCTCTCCCTCATCAGCTTGAAGAGCAATCAGGGTTCCCTGACCTGTGGGAAGTCCAAGGACCGCCCACCTCCATCCAGGTTTAGTAAGTTGAGCATCCAAACTGCCTAGGCTCCCCCAAAGCCAGTATGTGCAGTAGGATCAAAAACCCATTGCCATTGTTCTTGAGTTCTCAGTAGTCCTCATTGTCCGCTATGTAAGTCCGGTTTTATCCCATGCTTTTTCAGACCCAGGCTAGCTGGTCTTGATGAATTCCCGAAGGATCATCCCCATTGTCTCAGTGTGTGGGTGTACCCCTCGCGGTCCTGAGTTCCTTGCTCATGATCCCCCTCCTTCTGCTCCTGATTTGGACCTTGAGATTCCTGTCCAGTGCTCCAATGTGCTCTTGTAGATCTTGCTGAACAGGAGTTCACAGAGGTCTACCTGCCTCTGCCTCCGCTGTGCTGGAATTAAAGGCCACCTCCGCCCAGCCTCTTACCGGGTCTTTAAAACTGTCTAATTAGTATTCATTTAATCACATTTGTCTTGGGATGTTTCTTGGGATAAAGCAAAGAGATATCTGTTTGCTCCAGATGGGAAAGACATTGTCCTACCAAAGTGAGAAATTCAGCTGGGTGAACCATTGTGTTTACTGAGGCACATTTATAAGAACTTGAGGGAGCCAGTCTTTTGAATAGCTAGCGTGGTACCCTAGGCCAGCCTTCTCCCTCCTTTGTAGGCCTCCTGAAACCCTGTGGTGCTGGAGGTCTGAGGGAAGTCTAGGGTAGCACCTCTGGGGAGGGTCTGGTTTAATCCCCTTCCGGGGTTGTTTAATCTCTTTCCCAGCCATTGCTTTATTGTCTGGCTAATTTTGTTGTAAAGGGGAACAGGAACAGCCTGAGGGTGGGGATTTCCCTAACTGGTATTTGTGGGGCACACCTTTAATCTCAACGTTTGGGGGAGGCTGAGGCTGGTAGATCTCTTGAGTTCAAGGCCAACCTGGCCTGTGAGTTCCAGACGTCCGTGGCTACACCTAGAAACCCTGTCTCGAAAAACAACAGAAAGAAAGAACGAAAGGAAGGAATGCCACGTCGCAGTGAGTTTGAGATGAAAATGTGTTCTTTGACTTGGAGAGAGTTACCAACAACACTCTGGTGTTTATTGGTCTCAATGGCTCAGTGGATAAACCACGGGGAAGCTGTCTTCCTTGCCAGGTGTTTCTAACTGCACTTCTGCTTTCTGCCTTCCATGGATCTGACCCTAATATTTCCAGGTGTCCCTAAGGCTCTTTCAGCTGAGCTCTTCAGTCAACAAAGACAGAGCACATTTTCTGTGAGAAACAAAACGATGTTTCTCACAGGGTGGATTTGGTAGGCATAAAGCTCCTGCATAACCTTGCTCTGATTCCGTGAACCTGGAGTCTGAAGACAGATAATTCAGTGCTACAGCGCTCCTTCCTCTCTTCATACCTTTGTCAGCAATTTTCAATCTTCCCATGTGCTTTCCAAAAGGATGGACACGCCGCTTGCACACCTAAGACGGTCTTTGATGCAACGCAACAGGTTTTGCGCCTTTCCTGGGTCTGAATTCAGAGCAGAGGAGGCGCTGGAGTGACAGGGTCTGCTTCCCCAGTGAGGAAACTCATCCTTCTGCTGAGAATAAACATGACTTGAAGTGGGAAAAGCTGTTAATAAGCATGTATGCCCTTACTGCTGACTTCCGTTCTCAAATTTTGGATTTCAAAAGTCCCTTCCAGGAAGTCATGGATAGGTTATTTTTCTTAAGACTTCCATTTATAATCTGAAAGAGGAAGATGTTGGAGCAGGTTGGGCTAGCTAGTCTTTTAAGATTTCTTGTCTAGTACATGTTCTGAGCCTGCAGATAATCAGCTTTTAGAGTAGATTCTTCTGGAAGGCTCAAATCACAGCATAGCTAAGGGGGAGGAGCTGCTCCTACATAAGTGTGCTCAGCTTTCCTCTGATGAACACAGTGTCTGTGTATACGGGGGAGAAATGCTTCTTGGGCTTTGTGCTTTGTAGAGAAGCATAAAGTAGTGTAGTGGAGGTGGAGATATGGTCCCCAGAGTGGCACAAGTATCTATCAATTCAGACAGCTTAGCAGTGTGATATCTACATGAACTGAACAAGTCTACTGGAGATTCCTTTTCCATGGAAGAAGCCTTGGAATTCCTAGTATGTCAGTAATCACCCAGTGGCTGTAATGTGGCTTCAATAGTTTTCTTTTTTCTTCCTTCCTTCCTTCCTTCCTTCCTTCCTTCCTTCCTTCCTTCCTTCCTTCCTTCCTTCTTTCCTTCCTTCCTTTCTTTCTTTTTTTAGTTTTATTGATTTTCTATTGAGCTCTACATTTTTCTCTGCTCCCCTCCCTGCCTCTCCCCTCCCCTTCAACCCTCTTCCATGGTCCCCATGCTCCCAATTTACTCAGGAGATCTTGTCTTTTTCTATTTCCCATGTAGATTAGATCCAATGTATGTCTCTTAGGGTCCTCATTGTCGTCTAGGTTCTCTGGGATTGTGGTTTGTAGGCTGGTTTTCTTTGCTTTATGTTTAAAAATGACTTATAAATGAGTACATGTGATAATTGTCTTTCTGAATCTGGGTTACCTCAAAAAGATGTTTTCTAGCTCCATCCATTTGCCTGCAAAATTCAAAATGTCATTTTTCTGCTGTGTAGTACTCCATTGTGTAAATGTACCATGTTTTCCTTATCCATTCTTCAGTCGAGGGGCATTTTGGTTGTTTCCAGGTTCTGGCTATGACAAACAATGCTGCTATGAACAGAGTTGAGCACATGTCCTTGTGGTACAATTGAGCATCCTTTGGATATATACCTAAAAGTGACATTACTGGAACTTGAGGAAGGTTGTTTCCTTATTTTCTGAGAAATCGCCACACTGACATCCAAAGGGGTTGGGTTGTACCAGCTTGCATTCCCAGCAGCACTGCAGAAGTGTTCCCTTTTCCCCACAACCTCTCTAGCATAGGTTGTCATCAGTGTTTTTTCTTGGCCATTTTTACAGGTGTAAGATGGAATCTCAGAGCTGTTTTGATTTGCATTTCTCTGATGTCTAAGGATATCGAACATTTCCTTAAGTGTCTTTCAGCCATTTTAGATTCCTCTGTTGAGACCTCTCTGTTTAGGTTTGTACTTTATTTTTTTATTGGTAATTTTTCTTTCAATGATCAGTTTCTTGATTTCTTTGTATATTTTGGAGATCAGACCTCTGTCTGATGTGGGGTTAGTGAAGATCTTTTCCCATTCTGTAGGTTGTTGTTTTGTCTTATTGACCATGTCCTTCGCTTTACAGAAGCTTTTTAGTTTCAGGAGGTCCCATTTGTTGATTGTTTCTCTCAGTGTCTGTGCTACTGGGGTTATATTTAGGAAGTGGTCTTCTGTGCCAATGCATTCAAGTGTACGTCCCACTTTCTCTTCTATAAGGTTCAGCGTGGCTGGCTTTATGTTGAGGTCTTTGAACCATTTGGACTTGAATTTTGTGCTTGGTGATAGATATGGGTCTATTTTCACTCATTCATTTCATGAGATGATGGGAGCAGAATTGGCTCTGGTTGGAGTCACTGCTGGTGACATGGGGTTTGCAGACGCTAATGGCCAGTCTTCTGTGGTATGTTCGACTCTGGTCTTTTGGAAGCTCTGACTCATTTATTCCCTTCCATGACTTCAGTTCAACTTCTATTTGCTGTGTGCCTGTTGTACTGAATAACTCTGTCCCCGGGACTGAACATAACAATGTGAACAAGACGGATGTGGAAAACACAGATAGGCCTGTTTTCAGTCGATTTATTTATCAGGGACAAAGTCAACTGAAATACTCCAGTGTGTGTGTGTGTGTGTGTGTGTGTGTGTGTGTGTGTGTGTGCCAGGGGGCAGAAAGATGGGGATCAAACCTGAAACAAAGGAAAGAAGGAAGCCTGAGAGAAACTGAGCATGTGCAGTCGTGGGAAGGGCATCTCACGGGGGAAGGTAGTGCCTAACATTAGATGGGGTTGTCGGGAGAAGACCTTGGAGACAGTCTTTGAGTACAGTCGTGAATGATGGAAAGACAGCCACAGGAAAATGGTAAAAAACAACCCAATGAACTCAATCAGCAAAGTGGCTGTTCAGATGCAAGAAAGAAATCTTGTAAAACTGGCGTTTTATATTAAAAGGTTGAATATCATGGTCTAATCTCTTAGTTTGGTCAAACGATCAAAGGAAGAGCCTCAGAAGACTTGCTCAAGATAAAGATGGCAGGCAGAGACATAACACCTACTGTCACTTTTTGGTTTTAGTGACCTGACAACAAATTCTTTAATTGGCTGGATAGGCTTTCCTGCAGGCTCACCCGCCAGCTCTTTCTTTCCTCTTTCTCTTTAATGGCACAGTAGTGAATCAGACAGCAAGCATATCTAAGTTTCTTGGACAGAAGTGGGTCTTATCCTTAAAGATATTTTGGAATGTGGGGCTTGGCCAAGTGTCTAAGCACAGTAGTGTTTCCACGGGGTCACAAAAGTCCATAGAGTTTCATGGGCAGACATTGGGCTTTGCTGGTAGTTCTTGGGGGACAGCAGATGGCCAGAGCACATTGATGTGGTGAAAAATATATTGGGAATTGTAAGAGAATAAATATTCCTTAGCTGTCAAAGACAGTCTCCTCGTCGCTCCTCGTGACTGGATTGTTAGAGGGCTTGTTTGCCATGTACAAAGTTCTGGTTCCATAAACCAAGCATGGTGGTGCACAAATATAATCTTAGCACTGGGGAGGTAGAGTCAGGAGGGTCAAAAGTTCAAGCTCATCCTTAGCTTTGTAGTGAGTTTAAGACCAGCCTGAGACTCATTCTCAAAAAACAAAACAAAAACAAACCCAAGAGAAAAAAAATCCCATTTATTATGCACTCATTAGTCTCTTATGTAAATAAATGGTATGTTGTTTTTGTTTTGGTTTGTTTTGGTTTTGGTTTTGTGGGTTTTTTTTTGGGGGGGGGCTGCTAATTTGATAAAGAAGGAACACAGTCTACTGAAAAAGGCTCTGCTATGCTATGGTAGAAGCCAAGAGAAGATCAATATATGAACCAAACAGAACATCCCATCTTAGAATGCTTTGTAAATAAAGACTGAACCTTGTTTGAGGGCCCTGTAGACCCAACCATGGCTTGGCTTTCCAGTGAGCACACACTCCCAATGCTAGATCTCTGAGCAGCCCTGTCTTGTCATGCTTAGCATTGTGTGAGAAAAGAAACCTGTCTGGAAGGGCAATTGTGTCATGGTCTAACCCTTTCAGGTAGATTTAGGTCAGTTCTCATGTAAAGAGTGTATCTAGTTT
The DNA here is from genome assembly GCF_000317375.1 of Microtus ochrogaster. Classification (NCBI taxonomy): domain Eukaryota; kingdom Metazoa; phylum Chordata; class Mammalia; order Rodentia; family Cricetidae; genus Microtus; species Microtus ochrogaster. Next base: position 48,392,334 of record NC_022031.1, read on the forward strand.
GATGGTTTCTTTTTTATTGTTAAGAAATCCTGAGTAAATTGGGAACATGGAGACCATGGGAGAGGGTTGAAGGGGAGAGGCCGTGGAAGGGAGGGGAACAGAGAAAAATACATAGCTCAATAATATCAATAAAAAAAAGAAATTAAAAGACAGAGTTGGTGGTGCACACCTTTAATCCCAGCACTTGGGAAGCAGAGGCAAGACGGGCATCAGTTCGAGGCCAGCCTGATCTACAGTAGCTAGTTCCAGGACAGGCCCCAAAATCTACAGAGAAACCCTGTCTCAAAAAAACCAAAAAGAAAAAAAAAAGAAATTAATATGCTTTTAATTGACATATATTGATTGTACATATTATTGGGTGTACAGTGTGATTTTTTTTAAATATGTCCGTGTTGATCCTATTGAAGCCAATGGCATATCTATTGCTTCACTTGTATCATTTCTTTGTATGGCAACATTTGGAATCCTCCCTATTATTTATTGGAGATTTTCAATTAGCTATTGTCAGCTAAAGTTACCCCCCAGTACTATATGGAAGATTAGAAGTCATTCCACCCAAAGGCCTGGAAGTTGCTCAGACAGTAGTGTTTAGCATGTATGAGAGCCTGTGTTTGATCCTTAGCACCAGAAAAAAATAAGTTTTATCTTTGCAACTCTATCCAACCCTGCTAACCATCTTCTCTCCACCTCTACCCCCAACATCCTACTCAGGATCTATCTTTTTTTGTGGCAAACTTGAATTTCCACATCGAAGAGAAAGTGTGGTCTGTATGATCTTCTATCCCATCCATGTTACACATTAACTTGTCCAAATTTTTTGAGCAAACAGCAGGTGAACAAATCTCCCAAGCGGTTAGATTGGGAGTGTGGGTCCTTCCCCAAATAAAAGGAGTTGCTCCGACAAATCTTTCTTAAACAAATCTTTCTTAAATACGCCACAAGTCAGCACCTGTTCTCAGCTATTGCCTTCGAATTACAATAGATACACGGTAGGATGGTTTCCATCATTGACACCCGATGGAGAGTTGGTGTCGCTGTGTATGACTGGGGCCTAGAAGCCAGGAGCAGTTCGGGCTGGGCTGTGAGGGCTCATCCAATGTCCAAGACCAGTTGGACTGGCAAACCCCTGAGGAAAGAGGAAATGCTCATTTTTGGTCTTTCTTAACATGGAAGATGGCTTTCACGGAGGCTTCTGCTTACTTTGTGTCTTAATCAGCTCGGCAATAAAAACCCAGCAGCTTGTCTGCAACTTCCCTTTCATTTTACAATTTTGATAATGAGATTCCTCATAGTGTGGAAAGTGTGTATAGCAAACCTAGTCCGCATTCTGAGGACTCTATAAAGGAACACCGCGATGTCCTATCTCTGCCATTTGGGTGAGATTTGGCTCTGGAAAAGAGAAATCAGTTCTCTTGTTTGAAATTCGAGGGTAAGAATGGCTTCAAAGTTTTCAAAGAACTTCCCTGCGAGCTCATGGCATTTCAGGGAATCCTTCTGGCCTCATCACTTCTAATTTATTTATTTGACACCAAGAACATTTTCCCGTTATTTGAAAGAACATGATGAGCCAGGTTCTGATTTTTTTTTTTTGTCCTGGTTGCATTTTGAGAATTTTAGTGTGGGAGAGGCATCTTCATTTTGTTTCTAAACCACATCTCAAAAAAATGGCCCCAGACACTTCTCAGAACTAAGAGTTACCTGGTGAACAACAGGTTTGCCTTTATAGACAATGAAGTCTAAAGCTGCTAAGACATCACCCAGCTTCCTTCCTTTCTTTTCTCGTCCTTTCTCTCTTTTTATCTTCGTGTTCAATCCACAGGCTTCCTTTGCTAAGGACAGGAGTGTTGGCAGACTGCCTATTGGCTGGTTGGCCTCAGTTCGCCTTATATCATTGCAAAGGAATGCCTGAATTCTCCACAAGGTCCGTAGTATCTTTCTGTACATGACACTCACTACCCGCTTTCGTAACAGGTTGCTCAGCCTGGATCACTTCTTGCTTACATAGCTGACATTTTTTAGCTACTTAAAGTACGGCTCTTGATGCTCATCTCTTCTTAATGATGACCTCCCCAGGTATTCGTTGTGAAATATTACTCTGGCGTGCTCTGTGACACTGGAAACTTTATTTAGCAAAGCAATCCCACAATAAGAGATAACTTGGAGACTCTCATCCTTGTGCGGACGGTGACTGGGTTGCTAATCTGTCGATTGCTTGCTTTAGACGTTGTGTTTGTGTACAAGGTCCTGCAGATGGACAAGACTGGTCATGTACCGCAGAGGCTGCATGCATTGGCAGGATTTGGTCTCAGGGTATTTCCTGCTACTGTTTCAATTCGGTTTCATATGGGGGGGGTTATATATATATATATATATGACTGCAAATTGCTCTCTTCTTTTCTCAAAATTTGTTTTTCAAGAACAGCTGTGTCTCCCTTCTGAATTCCTTAATTATTTATCCTCCCTGATAAGTTGAACCTTCCGTTAATGTGGTAAATTGCCAAGAGCACACAGCGCTGCTTAGATCATGTAGCAAACTGTATAAACATTTGATAGGACATTTGAAGACACCACATGCTGAGCCACGATCTATACGACTACCGAATGCTGTGGGATCAATGAAGGGAGCCTGGTGTTGGCCTCCTTTGTTGCTGTTTTCTTAACTAACACGGGAATGGAACACACACACACACACACACACACCAGTTGTGCTGATTCAGAACAGGCCTGTCCTAGGTCTTGCTAAACCATCAGAGATCAAGTTCAACCAAAAAAAAAAAATTAGCTAGTTCGCCAATGCATAGTCATATAATCTACATATAGCTATAATATGCATATGAAAAATGGGCTTATATGATGAAACAATCTGTGTTTGTAGCTGCATTCTCTCAGTACTGTTTCTGAAAGAGCTACCACCTCAGATTCCCAATTAGTACTGTTGAGAAAGAGTCTTTCAATGGTTTTAAATAAGTAGACCTTTCACTTTGGCCCCAGCAAGAGCACATGATTAATAACGACCCAAAACACCCTTCATTGCCAAGAGTAACAACCCCGAATTTACAAATTTGTCAGTTAGTATTTGACGTCTCCGTCTTATTCTTAGGCTCTAGGCTTGTTTCTAGAAATATCAGCCTATTCCATCTCCTAGCCCGTTGACCTCATTGTGTGAATAGCCTCTGACCGGTAAATACACAGTTTTTCATGGGGGTGGTTAGCTTGCTGATTTTTCTCTATTTCTGGCCCGACTGTTGGGATTTATGCATCCTTTCTCTTGCCTATCTTCTCCTTGGATGATTCACGCTTTTCCTCAGGGGAAAGTAAGAGAAGCAAGGACAAACAGCCAGCATTAATTCGAGCCCTTCATTAGAGTTGTGACTGAGGAGGTCTGGGGAGTTCGCTATCTTCTAAATGAAAGTAGGTTTCTGGAGTGGACAGAGAAAGAGCGCCTTCTGGTATATCTGGATCTGGTTCTCAAAGGCTTTGAAGGTTATAATTAGTTGCTACTTAATCACATGGCTGTGGGGCTTCACAGCTTCATTTCTGCTCTGCAGTCCTGCGGTCAGCGAGAGGATTAGACAGGCAAGCCTGGGTTGGATTCATTTGGCCACTTCCTGGAGGCAGTTAAAGACCACCTTCTACTCTTGGCTACCAAGCGAGAAGAGGAGCGTTGGTCAAGCTGACCTGGACAAGGGTTGAAAGTGTCAGGGCTCTTGAGAAGGCCCTGAAGCGGCAAGGACACCTCCAGCCTCCAATGACATGTGCACTTGGAACGACGCACAGTGACTCTGTGCACTTGGAATGACTGCTTTTTTCTCCCCAGAAGGGAAACCTGGGGTACAATGGACCCCGAAGTTCTTAGCACCAGTGGGTGGACAACGGCATCAATGAAAATGAGTGTTGAGTTGGAGAAAGGGCAGGATGTGTCGTTCCTCTGTGTGTTTCCCAGACCTCTAGCATGGGCGGTATGTCTTCAAGACATTGCTAAACATAGACAATGGATTTGGGAGTTTCTCAGCCGAACAGTGCAGTTGGAATTCAGACTTTGAAGGATGAAGCAAAGAAATCATTCATGAAAACTAGTTTGAGGAACAGTTAAGATGGCTTAGAGTTTCTTGTATTGAGAACTGGTCACTGGGGGTGAAGGGCATTTTAGAAGGAGGTATCCTTGCTTCACAGGTGTTATCCCATGACATCAGATGTGGAGCTCTCTGAAGGAAGAGAATTTGACCTTGAGGAGCCTGGAGATATTGGAGGGACAGGAGGTGGGGATGTCTGTTTGGTTTATGTAATGATCCCCCTGACCTTTAAAAACAACATTTCTTTTCAGTTGGTTCAGAGAATTCCATTTCTCCTCTTGATTGTGCTGATTTGGTAAGTGAGGAAAAGATGGTTAATCTCGTAGTTGCGTGTGTGATTAAATGAGGTAAATAGGAGAGCCTGGCTCTTCTCTTTGAATCGCTGTTTCAAAGCAGGCGCTTGCTAGGTTAGTCTCTTCTGAGTGGATGAAACAGTCAAAGATACAGGCTCCTCCCTCCCCCATGTTATTGGCTTCTTAGAGGATTATGCCCTGCTCCACAAACATACCTCCTGAAGGATGGATGGATGGGTCATCCCCACCTTTAGCAAGCTTGCTGGCTGTCCTTTCCTACCACCCCGCTGCTCTTGCGGCTTTGCCCGTGTGTACTTCTACAGTCTCCTAAATATATCAAGTTCCTTAGGTTGTTTGGGTCATGCCAGCCATTTCTGTTTTCTTCTCCTGTCAGCATTCAGGAGCGCCATGTACACAAAGACAAAATGGCTTTCCAAGTAGGCTACATTCTCCTTTCAGTATCGGTGCGAACATCAGACTGAAGGCCACTCAGCTCTACCTGCTGGTGGCCGCATGAGCTGCCTGGAGATTAACCTCATCTAAGGCTCTGAGCTATTTTTGAGGTCAAGACTGCAACAACATTAAAGCTAGAACCCATTAGAAAATCACTTTCATCATGTCTTTCTTTTTCCAAATCAGTGGCTCTCTCTCTCTCTCTTTTTTTTTTTTACCCCTTCTGATCTTATAACCCTTTAATCTCCTTTGTAGCAGAACAAGGAGACTGTTAATGTTTGCATCCAATGAGGTTAGCATCCTTGACAGATAACAGCTTCAGAAGACACCAGGATGTTAGAGGAGTGTGTGGAGAGACGAACTTCATCTCGAGGTTGGGCTGCCTCAATGCTGAAGGTGGATCCGCTCTCCTGGGCCATTTTTGTGGATGGTTTGCGCGAGCTAGGCTCAAAGTCTCCAAAAGAGACGCAGCAGAAAGCCCTTTGTTGCCTTATTTCTAAAGGCTTGAAGTTTGGAAGGGAAGGGATTTTGTTTTCCTCTGAGCTACACAATGGAGCTTTCACAGAACCTCTTTTTAAAGGAATAGCTACAGCCTTTGTGTTGAAGGGTGTGTCTTTTGGCAGGGTCTGCTGAGGCAGACAGGCTGGCTGGTGATTAACAAAGGTCATTAGACTTTGGAATCTGGCTAGCAGCCTCGGATGGTCCGTCTTCTGTGTGTGGAAGGACGCCTCCCAAGAAACCAAGGCATTCTGGAGGTCCCCTCTCCAGGACACCCCTAAATCTGCTCCAGGGACGTCCTGATCTAACCAGGATTCTGCTTAGGACGAACGGACCAGCCTATCAGTCATGGAATAAAAGAGCCTTTGGAGATCTTGGTGAATGGCATTTGAGGAGGAGAAAGGTGCTGCTTTTCGGGAAGAAATGAAAACAGTTCCTTCTTTGTTGGGAAGAGCAGAGCCTAGGAGCCCAGCCTGCCCTTGTAGCGTTTCACTGGTGATTGTCAGCCTAGTAGAATCTAAGAGAAGCCATGTTGTGCACTGAGGAGAGGCTCTGAGCTAAAATGGCTGCTCCTCCAGCTCAGAGGACTAGGGCAGCTTAGTGAGTCTTAGAGGTTCAGTGACGCAGGAGCTCCTATCTCCTGGAAGTGTGATAAACACATTCAGCAGAGCTGTGGCTTGCTTGGCTGAGATGAAAGGACTAAGCTTGGGGGATGGGGAGTGCGTATTGGATGATCTGCTTTTTTTTTCTTCCTGTGAAGCATTCTAAATGCAGGAGTCGTCTGCACCATGGAAAAATTTGTTTTCAGGTCTAATGGACTGAGCGAAAGGAGAAGTGGGGTGGGGCCTCAGCGACTGCTGTAATTTGATCCAGAGCTGATAGCAACCTCTTCCACACAATTTAGGCTGGTGGTGCTCAGACATAAAAGCTCGTGTATCTGGAATATTGAGACTTAGTTAGCTAAAAGGACTCTGGTGCCCAAGTTCAATGTTTATTGAAATAGGATAAATTTCTGGGTGAAAGAAGAGGAGGCAAAATATCTGTCTCTCTCTGTCTCACTCTGCGAAGCTCTGTCCAGAAATGAACTTGGGCAGAACTTGCTTTAGCAGGCTCCTGGCTGAAGCATTCTTTGATAGAAAACCCTCACGCCCGTGGCTCCTTGCACTTCACTGACACTTCCAGTCATGACTGGACTTTGTTCCTCCAGCAGAAATCACGTGACTTTTATGTGAGGTATAGAAAATGGCATCATAAAAAGATTTGGCTGCAGCTTGAATTCTTAAGACACTTGGTTCTAGATGACAAAGACTTCGTAGGGCTTGTGATGCACTTCGGGTGGCAACTTACTCGTTCAGATAGTAACCAGTTATCTCCTTGTAGGAACATATGCTAACATCAAAAGAACTGCCCCCCTTCCCAGTATGCTTTTGACTGCTTCATGGTGGGACTTTGCGTTGAGTTAGCATGAGGCTTTCCATAGATTTTAGTCACGCAGCAAAGTACAGAATAAGATGAATGGACCACGTTTTGCTTTATTTCACACCAGGCTCCCAGGTTGATTTTGTTGTTGTTTTGTATCTAAGTGTACACCTGACGCTTGTAAAAGGGAATGGAGTGGAAAAGGAAAGCCTTGATTCAGAAGCCCCTCTTCAGAACTACTAGTCTCTGTGGTCTTCTGGTAAACCAAAGTGCCAAAGTACAATCCGAAACCCGAAACTGAACTGTCATCTAAAGTTGGTTGCTTGGAAATCTCATGAGAAATATTTTATGGCCTAATTAGATTGGAGAAGCTGTTAGGTTTTAATTGGTAGGTAGTAAAAGAGCGAATAACCACTTACCTCATGGGTGAGAGCTGCACTATTTGGGGAACGGAAGAAAGATGTGAACCCCAGTATCAATAAAGTTATTAAAATAATAAAAGCAGTACGAAAAGCCACAGCCATTTCTAAGAACCAATCCTATTAGCATTTGGTGTTAAAACACTAATGTAATAAGATGGAAGTGGAGGAAAGAAATGGAAATTTCCTTGCCCTTTTCTGGGTATGTCCTCTTTCCTTCTAAGAAGATTCTAGTTCAAAAAGAAAAGGTCCAAGAAGAAATCAGAATCAATATTAAGTTACCTAGGATTCTGGATGTGGTGGAGAAACTCAAAAAATGGCACAAACTTTTGAAGTATTAATGTTTCCTTGACAAGTGGCATTTGAAGATCTGTCAAGGCAGAAAACATTTATCTGGGGTTTCTTTCCTTTGAAGTTAGGAAATCAAGGACTTTGTCTCTGTTGTATCTGATTGCCTTTCTGTGGCCAGCGTTCGAGTTGGCAGAGAGGAGCAGGGGAAGTGTACCGATGTTGGCTTTCATTTCCTTCATGAAGCTGTCGCCTCTCAAGGTTTGTGGTGAGCACCCTCCTCGTGATGCATCATTGTGTCTTCCCCCTCAGGTTCCTGATGTGAGAGGGTAGCCCCTGACCATGGAGGTGCTTCAGTGTGATGGCTGTGACTTCCGGGCCCCGTCTTATGAGGATCTCAAGGCACACATCCAGGATGTCCATACTGCGTTCTTGCAGCCCACGGATGTTGGAGAGGACAATGACGACGAGCCACCGTCTGGGTCCATGAATGCTGGCAACCAGACAGAGGTGGAGTTTTCTTCTATAAAGGATGAGTTTGTGATTGCGGAAGATTTATCAGGTAATCCTACACTAAACTTCCATGTCTGATAGAGCTTAATTGCTCTTCCATGATGATGATGATGATGACGACAATTATTATTATTAACTGGAAACCATAGTTCTTATGTGTAGCTTCTGCATTTTCTTACTCCCTATTAGCTAGTTTTACTATGTAGATATCCTATTTCTCTTAGTTATCCTAGGAGATGATCCCTGTACTGTCCCTGTGTGTCCTACTTTTAAGTTTGAAAACAAAGAATCTTGGAAAGTTCTAGAATAAATCTTACAGTTGATGAAAGTTTTCTTTATTCTGTACCTATAACTATCCATGACATCTTCACTGTTAGCGCTCTGTGGATAGTCTTCAGGACTTCATCTTGAGTCATCGTGCCTGTTGAATGTGATACTTACAGAAAAACTGTAACCGTGCTGATTTGTGTGGTGAATCTTATATTCTCTTTTACTTTTCTCATTTTGCTTCTTTTAAATGTTCTCTTTAGGTCAAAGTGCAGCTGCATTGGGGAGCGGAAGTTACTATGGCCACAGTCCAGGATATTACGGTCAGCATATTGCCCCTAATCCCAAACCAACCAACAAATTTTTTCAGTGCAAGTTCTGCGTACGCTACTTCAGGTCAAAAAATCTCCTCATAGAACATACTAGAAAGGTCCATGGAGCTCAAGCTGAAGGGAGTCCACCAGGACCTCCTGTGCCAGGATCCTTAAATTATAATATCATGATGCACGAGGGATTTGGAAAGGTCTTCTCTTGCCAGTTCTGTACGTACAAGTCGCCTCGGAGGGCGAGGATCATCAAGCATCAGAAGATGTACCACAAAAACAGTTTGAACAGTTTGAAGGAGACCGCGGCGCCACCACCTGCCCCTGCCCCACTGCCAGACCCCGTAGTCCCTCCCGTGTCCTTGCAGGACCCCTGCAAGGAACTCCCAGCGGAGGTTGTAGAGCGCAGCATCTTAGAATCCATGGTTAAGCCTTTGACCAAGTCTCGCGGCAACTTCTGTTGTGAGTGGTGCAGCTACCAGACCCCCCGCCGAGAGCGCTGGTGCGACCACATGATGAAGAAACACCGCAGTATGGTCAAGATCCTTTCTAACGTCAGGGGCCAGCAAGAAGGGACGAATGCGCCGGAAGTGCAGAATAATAATGAACCCAGCCCCACGTCCACCTCCCCCTACCTGTCCATGAATGCCGCAAGCCGGGAGATGCCCAACACTAATGTCTCCAATTTCAGGGGCTCCGTCGGCAACTCCATCATGAGACCCAATTCTTCTTCAGCTTCCAAGTTTTCTTCTATGTCTTACCCTCAGATGAAGCCGAAGTCACCTCATAATTCTGGCCTTGTGAACTTGACAGACAGGTCCCGGTATGGAACGTCTGACCTGACTAATTCATCGGCTGACCTGGACACGAACAGCGTTCTGAATGACTCCAGCTCTGACGAGGAGTTCAATGAGGTAGACAGCGAGAACGGCCTAAGCGTTATGGATCATCCGGCGTCAGGCCTGACTGCAGAGCAGCTGATGGGCTCTGACGGCAACAAACTGTTAGAGACCAAGGGGATTCCGTTCAGAAGGTTCATGAATCGGTTCCAGTGTCCCTTTTGTCCTTTCCTCACCATGCATCGGCGCAGCATTTCCCGCCACATAGAAAACATCCACTTGTCTGGAAAGACCGCCGTCTACAAATGTGATGAGTGTCCATTTACTTGCAAGAGCTCTTTGAAACTGGGGGCTCACAAACAGTGTCACACGGGTACGTCCGATTGGGACGCCGTGAATTCGCAGAGCGAGAGCCTCTCTTCCTCTCTGAACGAAGGTATGGTCTCTTACGAGAGCGCTAGCATCAACGGTAGGAAGTCAGGAGTCATGCTGGATCCCTTGCAGCAGCAGCAGCCACCACAGCCACCGCCGCCACCGCCGCCGCCACCGCCACCACCACCACCATCCCAGCCGCCGCCGCCGCAGCTGCAGCCACCACACCAGGTGCCACCCCAGTCACAGCCACCACCGACGCAGCAGCCACAGCCACCCACACAGGTCCCACCGTTGCACCCTTATAAGTGCACCATGTGTAGTTACTCCACCATGACTCTAAAAGGGCTAAGAGTCCATCAGCAACACAAGCACTCCTTCTGTGACAACTTGCCAAAATTCGAGGGGCAGCCTTCAAGCCTACCACTGGAAAACGAGACAGAGAGCCACCCCTCTTCCAGCAACACTGTGAAGAAAAGTCAGACCTCAATTCTTGGGTTGTCCTCCAAGAATAACTTTGTAGCTAAGGCCTCTAGGAAGCTGGCGAATGACTTTCCTCTTGATTTGTCGCCCGTGAAGAAGCGGACGAGGATTGACGAGATAGCGAGCAACCTGCAGAGCAAAATCAACCAAACCAAACTGCAGGAGGACGCAATCATCAATGTCGAGGACGATGAGGAGGAAGAGGATGACAATGAAGTAGAGATAGAGGTTGAGCTAGACAGGGAAGAGGAGCCAGCAGAACCCATCCTGGAGGTTCCTGCTTCCTTTGCAGCCCAACAGATTTGGGCCAGAGACACCAGTGAGTCCCAGAAGGAGCCCAGCTACAGAAGTATCACCCATGATTATAATGCCACCAATGGGGCCGAGATTGAACTCACGCTTTCTGAAGATGAAGAGGACTATTACGGCTCTTCAACAAGCTTGAAAGATCACCAAGTGTCCAACGCAGCCCTGCTGAACACTCAACCCCCTATCTATGGGACGGAACACAACAGTGAAAATACAGATTTCGGTGACTCTGGAAGGCTTTACTATTGTAAACACTGTGACTTTAATAACAAATCTGCCCGGAGTGTTAGCACACACTACCAGCGAATGCACCCCTACATTAAGTTTAGCTTTAGGTATATCTTGGATCCCAATGACCACAGCGCAGTGTACAGGTGCCTGGAATGCTACATTGACTACACCAACTTTGAAGACCTCCAGCAGCATTATGGTGAGCATCACCCAGAGGCCATGAATGTACTCAATTTTGACCATTCGGACCTGATCTACCGATGTCGCTTTTGTTCTTACACAAGCCCAAATGTCAGGAGCCTGATGCCACATTACCAAAGAATGCATCCCACAGTCAAAATCAACAACGCCATGATCTTTTCAAGCTATGTCGTCGAGCAGCAGGAAGGGCTGAATGCTGAGTCCCAGACCCTGCGGGAGATTCTGAATTCGGCTCCCAAGAGCATGGCGACATCCACTCCCGTGGCTCGTGGTGGTGGTGGTATGCCCGCTGCATTTAACAAAAACACTCCTCCCAAGACTTTTACTCCAGAATGTGAAAACCAGAAGGACCCTTCAGTCAACACGGTGGTCGTTTACGATTGCGATGTTTGCTCGTTTGCAAGCCCCAACATGCACTCTGTCTTGGTTCACTATCAGAAGAAACACCCTGAAGAAAAGGCCTCGTACTTTAGGATCCAGAAAACCATGCGCATGGTGTCTGTGGACAGAGGCTCTGCCCTTTCCCAATTATCATTTGAGGTGGGTGCTCCATTGTCTCCCAAAATGTCCAACATGGGTTCCCCACCCCCCCCACAGCCCCCACCACCAGACCTCAGCATTGAGCTTTACTACTGCAAACACTGCTCCTACAGCAACCGATCGGTTGTGGGGGTGCTTGTCCACTACCAGAAAAGACACCCAGAAATCAAGGTCACTGCCAAATATATCAGACAGGCCCCCCCCACAGCAGCAATGCTGAGAGGGACCGAAGGGCTCCAAGATTCCCCTCGGCCTCCTGTCCCCATGCAGCTCAACCGGAGCAGCTCTGAGGGAGAATGCCCTCCCGTGGAGACGGAGATGTTCTTTTGCCAGCACTGTGATTATGGGAACCGGACGGTCAAAGGTGTCCTCATTCATTATCAGAAGAAGCACCGGGACTTCAAGGCCAATGCAGATGTCATCCGGCAGCACACGGCCACCATCAGAAGCCTCTGTGACCGAAACCAGAAGACTGCCAGTTGTGTGCTTCTCCCGGCTTCTGGTATGGAGCGGGACAAGACAAAACTTAGAGCGCTTAAATGCAGGCAGTGCTCGTATACCTCCCCCTATTTCTATGCCCTGAGGAAGCATATCAAGAAAGACCACCCTGCCCTGAAGGCCACCGTCACGTCCATCATGCGATGGGCGTTCCTGGATGGCTTGATAGAAGCTGGCTACCACTGTGAGTGGTGCATCTACTCCCACATGGAGCCCAGTGGCTTGCTCCTGCATTATCAAAGGAGGCACCCGGAGCACTATGTAGATTACACCTACATGGCTACCAAACTCTGGGCTGGGCCAGACCCATCCTCTCCCACACTCACCATGCCAGCTGAAGCCAAAACTTACAGGTGTAGGGACTGTGTTTTTGAAGCTGTCTCCATCTGGGACATCACCAATCATTACCAAGCCTTCCACCCCTGGGCCATGAACGGTGACGAGTCCGTGCTGCTGGATATCATCAAGGAGAAAGATGGCGTGGACAAGGCCATCCTTGCACCCGAGGAGTTAATAGGCCCCGTGAATTGTGAAAACAGCCTGCCCACCCCCCTCCCTGAGCAGGAAGCCGAGTGCCCAGAGGATGTAAGACTTTCCCCAGAGAAAAGCATTCATCTGGCTTCAGCGAACCCCGCCATCTCTTCCACCCCGTACCAGTGCACTGTGTGCCAGTCTGAGTACAACAACCTGCACGGCCTCCTCACCCACTATGGGAAGAAGCATCCAGGCATGAAAGTGAAGGCTGCTGATTTCGCACAGGATATCGACATCAACCCAGGGGCGGTCTACAAATGCAGGCATTGTCCATACATCAACACTCGCATCCACGGCGTCCTAACCCACTACCAGAAGCGACACCCAGCCATCAAGGTGACCGCCGAGGACTTTGTGCACGATGTGGAGCAGTCTGCCGACATAACCCAGAATGACGTGGAGGAGACGAGCAGGATTTTCAAACAAGGGTACGGTGCCTACCGGTGTAAGCTGTGTCCATACACACACGGCACGCTGGAGAAGCTCAAAATCCACTATGAGAAGTACCACAACCAGCCTGAGTTTGACGTCTTTTCCCCATCTCCCCCAAAGCTGCCTGTCTCCCTGGAGCCTGAGATAACCACTGAAGTGAGCCCCTCCCAGGTCTCAGTGACGGAGGAGGAGGTGGGAGAGGATCCCATGTCTACTTCTCACTTCTCTACCTCGCATCTGGTCTCCCACACTGTGTTCCGGTGCCAACTCTGCAAGTACTTCTGTTCCACAAGGAAGGGCATTGCCAGGCACTACCGGATCAAGCACAATAATGTCCGTGCCCAGCCCGAGGGCAAGAACAATCTCTTCAAGTGTGCCCTGTGTGCCTACACCAATCCCATCCGCAAGGGACTGGCAGCCCACTACCAGAAGCGCCACGACATTGATGCGTATTACACCCACTGCCTTGCGGCCTCCAGGACCATCAGCGACAAACCCAACAAGGTGATCATCCCATCCCCACCCAAAGACGACTCCCCTCAGCTGAGCGAGGAGCTGCGGCGGGCCGTGGAGAAGAAAAAGTGCTCCTTATGCTCCTTCCAGTCTTTTAGCAAGAAAGGCATCGTGTCCCATTATATGAAGCGCCACCCAGGGGTGTTCCCAAAGAAGCAACACGCCAGCAAGCTGGGGGGCTACTTCACGGCTGTCTATGCAGACGAACACGAGAAACCCCCACTGATGGAAGAAGAAGAGAGAGGCGGCTTGGAGAGAACCGAGATGGAGGGCGAAGCTCAGGACGTCGAGTGGCTCCCGTTCCGCTGCATCAAATGCTTCAAGCTGTCCTTCAGCACGGCCGAGTTGCTGTGCATGCATTACACAGACCACCACAGCCGGGACCTCAAGAGGGACTTCGTCATCCTCGGCAGCGGTCCCCGCTTCCAGAACTCCACCTTCCAGTGTAAGCACTGCGATAGCAAATTGCAAAGCACAGCCGAGCTGACCTCACACTTGAACGTTCACAATGAGGAATTCCAGAAGCGTGCCAAACGTCAGGAGAGGAGGAAACAGCTTTTGAGCAAGCAGAAATATGCAGATGGTGCTTTTGCAGATTTCAAACAAGAGAGGGTAAGGATATGTTTTGATTTCCCTTCCCCCAGGAGGCCTCTCATCACTGGTGCCCACATGCACTTCTTCGGTGCCAGCCAAACTGCTGCAGGCTTCCTAGTGACTTAGCTTGCCAGAGAGCTCAATAAGTCAATTAAACATTTCGAGCTTGATTATCCCCCGTTCTATACTCACCCCACTCCACGGTCCTGCTCCCCTCCCCTTCTCCCTCTGACTCCTCCCATGGCTCCCCAGGGAAGGTTTGGGGTGGTTTCTATGTATGTCTTCTTGCCAAGTAGTGTATGCTGAAGCCTAGTTAGACAATGCTTGATTTTCCGAAGGCATTTTATGGGCTGTTTCTCGGTATCCTTAATCCTTCTCAGCTATGGATTGGTCTCCAGTGTTTGTGTCAGGAAACTAACATCTCAAGGAATAGATTTTTTTTTTAATTTTAATCAAGAAGTTCGTTAAAGGAATAGCTGCGCAACATTTCACCTGCGTAGACAAAACTGACCTGAAAGCCCAAGGTAACTTAGTAGCAGTTACGATGGGCTTCTCCACATCCTCGCTCCTCACCAGATGGAGCCTAACTGGGTTCCAGTGACTGCGTCTAGTAGGCAATGTGTCATGGCTGATGAAGTTGATTTTATAAAATACTTGCCTCTGTCTCCTTGGTTTTTAACCTCTTTAAAGTACAATATCCAATTAAGTCTAAGAGTGCAACGCCTGCCTTTATGGGAGGGTGTGGTGTACTGATGGCTACCACTATATTTTACCAGCCTTTCGGTCACTTAGAAGAGGTGCCAAAGATCAAGGAGAGGAAAGTGGTGGGCTACAAGTGTAAATTCTGCGTGGAAGTGCACCCAACGCTTCGAGCCATCTGCAACCACCTCCGGAAGCATGTCCAGTATGGCAATGTCCCATCTGTGTCGGCTGCCGTGAAGGTGAGAAGGGGAAGGTCCAGGTACCTGGCGTGTATGTGTGCGAACATATGTGTGTGTGCATGTGCGCATTCCCATGCGCATATCTGTGTTATTTATTAACCCATCACTTGAAGTGCTGGGCAGAGTGTGGCCTGGGATGCGGGCACTCTTGAGTTTTGCTAGGCTCGCTTTGGCTTGTTTTGATTTCTTTGCAGGTTGGACCTTCCGAATCATTCTATTCAGGGAAAGGTTTGGCTTTGATATGGTTTCTGATTCTGGGGTATGGTTTGGTGGACCAAGATGGTCCTACATTCTCATGTAAGGAGGCTCAGGGTCATGCTATTTCATGCTGCTTGACACTAGATCATTGTTCTGAATTGCCAGAGCCCATGGGAGGAACTGAGTGGGCTCTGCTCCTGTCACCTGGGCCTCGTACTGCCTCATCCATACTGTCATTGGCCCGAACATGCGACAGTCCAGGAGAATCCGCATTTTTCTTCTCTCTAGGTTCTCTGAGTTGTGCAAGGGGCATTGATCAAATATAAACCTAACAGCCTTTGAGACCTGGATTGTCTGCTACACTCATCTTTCCATATGACGCAGCCAGTGTCTTCCTTCCCCCTGTCCCTGCCTTTACTAGACTATCCGTTTTGAATATCATAATCCAAAAGCAGCTGCTGTTTCAATTGCTAATTCTCCACCGTACCTTCTAGAATATAGTTAGGTACTTCCCGCATCTGAACACAGAAGTTAATTCAGGTTTCTGCCCTTTTCATCTGGATGTTGGAATATGTTTTTATTATTTGCTCTTTCATGACCTTTGTGTCCTGTTTACTCTGAAGGTAAAGCTTATCTTTTCTTGAACACTGAACCCTTGTCTTTGAGAACACTGGCGACCCAGGGACAAAGAAGATAGCTTCTACTTTGCTGCAGTGTGTCTCAGGCTTGCTCCCTAGACACACACGAGAGAAAACTCAGTAATCCAAGGAGCTACTTCAAAAGTGGATGACATAAGAATCAGCCTGCTCCTTAGCTTTTGGAATTAATCACACATTAACCTTCATTTGGAGGTGGCATTTTTACCTGCGAGATAGGGGCAGGGAGTAAAGATCTCTCCTCAGCTTCATCTCCAAATGGCTCAAAATTCTTAGGTGGCTAGTGTCTTAGTGACTGTTTTATTGCTGTGAAGAGACACCATGACGAAGGCCAACTTTTTTTTTTCTGAGACAGGGTTTCTCTGTAGCTTTGGAGCCTGTCCTGGAACTAGCCCTTGTAGATCAGGCTGGCCTCGAATTCACAGAGATCCACCTGTCTCTGCCTCCCGAGTGCTGGGATTAAAGGCCTGTGCACCACCGCCCAGCGGCCAACTTTTATGAATAAAAACATTTCATGGGGAACTTGCTTATAGTTTCAAAAAGGTAGTCCATTATTATCATGGTGGGTGTGTGGAGTGTGATGGAGAACTAGCAGGCATGGTACTGGAGAAGTAGTTCAGAGTCTTATATCCTGATCTATAGGCAGCAGGGGGAAAAAGAGAGAGAGAGAGAGAGAGAGAGAGAGAGAGAGAGAGAGAGAGAGAGAGACAGAGA
>NC_022031.1:48409054-48426580 GCF_000317375.1 Microtus ochrogaster
AGAGAGAGAGAGAGAGAGAGAGAGAGAGAGAGAGAGAGAGAGAGAGAGAGACTGGGCCTGACATGAACTTTTGAAACATCAAAACCCTTCCCCAGTGACAAACCTACAATAAGGACACACCCCTGATCCATCCAAAAATGGTTCATCAATTAGGACTAAGCATGCAATAAATGAATCTACAGGGGCCATTCTCATCCAAACCACCACAGCTAGACCACGCTTTTCCCCTTCCCTCCCGCTCCCCTCCCCTCTCTCTCCAGGTCCCCTCCTTTCTTCTTTTAGAGCTATAATCCTAATCCAACTTTGTTTTGGAATAGAGATCACAATTTAAAATTTCTTTCTAAGACTGGTAATGAATAAACCGTCTTTATTCAGACCAGGAAAGCCCATGTCACATGTCTCAGGCTCTCTAGTTCCAAAGTATGTCACCCCAAAACCAGCACTGCTGTGAAAGAAATGATACTCAAGCTTGCCCTCCTTCAGTGGGGAACCAGAGAGGCAGAGGAGAGAACGTTGCCAGGAAATGCTGACAAGCTTGGGAGATTGACGGGTAAAGAAGGAAGCCGGGGTGATAACAATGGATATTTATTTTGTTGGTGGGGCATGTGTGTGTGTGTGGTTCTCTTAGCAGGAGGCTGAGGACCCTTCCCACTTATTCCTGGATGGAGTGGAAGCAGCCAGAGACGACAGTGGCACCCTGGTGGGCCGGGTGGATGGTGGACACTGCTTGCTTGATGGAATGTTGGAGGATGAAACCCGCCCGGGGGGATACCATTGCAGTCAATGTGACCGAGTCCTGATGTCCATGCAGGGGCTGCGTTCTCATGAGAGGAGCCACCTGGCCCTGGCCATGTTCACCCGCGAGGACAAGTACAGCTGCCAGTATTGCTCCTTTGTTTCTGCTTTCCGACACAAGTAAGTGTCACTGGGTCGTCTGCCGTGGTCACTGGGAGAGGATATTTTAGAGAAGGTAGCCAAGCTGCAGCAGGAGACAGACAGACACTCAGATGAGCATGAAAGCTCAACTCCCAGTCCCTACATGTGCTAAGGTGTCCCCAAACAAAGAGGGACCTTGGCCCTGACTCTTGCCATCTATAAAATGGGCCTAAGAAGAGTATTGATAAGATGACATAAGATTTGGCCAATATAGGCATTTAAAAATCGGGAACTTGTGGAATTGTTATGGTTTACCCAAGGGAAGAATTTTTTACTGCTAGGGCCTTCAAATATTTAGCCAAAAGTTGAGTATCATTTGAAGAAGTCAAATTCTATTTTGGAAGTTGAGGCATGAAATGGGCAAATGAGTCCTGTTAACCAGACTCAAGTCACTGGAAGGTAACAAGGCTGTGGATACTAAGGAGATTGCTTGGGGAACAGTGAGGTAGAGAGGTAGGGGAAGGCACCTCTTGCCAAGCTTGGTAACCTGAGTTCAGTTCCAGGGACTCAACATGGAGAAGTCAGGAGAACTGACCCGTGCAAGTGGTGGCCTGACTTCCTTATGCATGCTGTGGCAAGTGTGTGGTGTGTGCAAAACAAACTCTTCTTCTTCTTCTTCTTCTTCTTCTTCTTCTTCTTCTTCTTCTTCTTCTTCTTCTTCTTCTTCTTCTTCTTCTTCTCTCTCTCTCCTTCAAATTGTTAAAAAAACATTTCTGGGGAGTCTAAGAAGCGGGAATGTACCATGTCCCGTCACCCCACCATAGCTTTAAAAGCGGGAATTTGGGATGATGGGGGGGGTGGTTCTGAGAAGAGTAAACTTTTTGTCGCATAAATTTTCTTCCTCTTAAGGCTGGCAGAATATTGAAGGTAGCTAGCTTAACTTTTATTCCTGCTGCAATTGAAAATCAGTGAGACTTGTTCACTTCAAGGAAACCAAGTACAGACGGAACTCTCGAAAGCAGAGGGAGGCCGTGTGTCTCAGGAGAGCAGGGTAGACGGCATACTTTTTATTCTGGTCCAGAGCCTATCATCTAATCCGTACTGCAGCACTAAAACTGGTGTTCTTTTCAGTTCCTTAAGTATTAAACCATACCACACAATACACATAGGCCCTCAGTAAGGTATTTTGAATAAAAGAATAATATACGCCTTGCACTCTGTCTCGGGAAAATATGAAGAAGAGTAGGATGTGATTGGCTTATGAAAAAGAATAACAGCAACAAAGGACTGGGGAGATAAGGTGCACTTTTTAAAATGAGATTTCAGTAAAGCGCTGTGAACTTTTTAATTTTTTTTAATCTTTATTTTATGTGTTTTTGCCTGCATGTAGGTATGTATGAGGGTGTTGTATCTCCTGGAACTGGAGTTACAGACACTTGTGAGCTGTCATGTGGGTCTGGGAATTGAACCAGGGTCCTCTGGAAAAGCAGCCAGTGGTTTTAACTGCTGAGCCATCTCCCCAGTCCTGAGTGCTGTGAAATTTAACAAAGAACAATGCACCTTCTGCCTGGGGGAGAGTTGGGAGGGTTTTATAGGTTATGGACATTGAGTCAAGTCTTAACATGGGAAGGTAGAACCTGCATAGTTTGAGACGCCAGGGGAGGGAGAAGAGAGGGTCCGAGGAGGAGAACATGTCAGTCTCACTGAGGCCTTACCTGGTAGTTTAAATAAGCTTTAACTTATGTGAAAAGGAATAGTGGAAGTTACCTCCTGGCTACCTAAATAGACATCCTATTAGGTTGTCTTTAAATGCCAGGAATTAGTACATTATAATTACAGTACTGGCAAAAGGAAGAGTCTGGAATGAGTAACATATTCATAATTACTAACAATTATTGCACCTGCTGATATAGCAGGCACTATCTTAAGTATCTTCAATTATTACCTCTTTCTATTTACAAAACAGCCCTATGAGCTATGGCCCCATTATCATCTCTATATTATAGATGGAAAAAGTGAGGCCTGAAGAGACTAAAGAGTTTTCCTGAGGCCAAATAGCCAATAAGTAAATAGCTGGGATTCTGTCTCAGTTGGTCTGACTGTGTAGCTCCAGCTAGGGAGATCAATTTAGAAGAAATAATAGGAGCTCATTTAAGAAGTCAGGGGACTGGCTTCAGGAATGAATCGGTAAAGACCACGTAACAAAGTAGAAGTGGCATCCAGGTCTGAGGCTGGTTGGCTGAGAGAATGGCAGGGTCGTTTGCGTAAATGAGGGGAACTGGTTTTGTAGGAAAGTGTGCTGGGTTTGGGTAGCGCGGGTTGAGTGTAGGCTTAGCTAAAGGGCATCCAGAGGGAGCTGTCCGGAGGCCATCGGTCCTGTAGCGGTGGCGCTCGGAAGAACAGTACATGTTTCGGTGGTGAGCAGCAAAGAGTTCCCTGTGAGTCACTGAGAATGGAATGCAGACCTCTGGAGTCCTGTACAAATGAGAACATCCCACACCTTGTTGGTTAGCTTTATTAGTTTTCAGACTAATAATTATTAAGAAGTGCTAGGGGTTCATTCTAATTAAGTTGTGTCCTCATAAACCGCTTCTGGAAGAGTGATATGAACAACTGTGGTTGCTGTTTACAGGCAGGGTTTCCGCTCACCCCTTCCTTGCACGTGTAATTTCTTGAAACACACTTGCACCGTGCTCTGTATGGATAGAGATCCGGGGGACAAGGCACCTGGTGGGAGCAGGAGCACGCCATGCACCTTAAACTAACTCTCTCTCTCTCTCTCTCTCTCTCTCTCTCTCTCTCTCTCTCTCTCTCTCTTCCTCTTCTCTCTCATTTCATGCAGCTATTCTAGAACTTACCATGTAGCCACGGCTGGTCTTGAACCCCTGATGCTCCTGCCTCTACCTTCCAAGTACTACAATTATAGTTATGTGCAACTACACTGGGCTTCTAGAAAGATCCTTTAATCCAGATTCTCCTGCTAAGATTCCTCTCACAACTTGGCCTCTTTATTGATTGATTGGTAATGACGCCCTGTGTCATTAGACAACAACAGGGAAGAATTGGAACAGCTTCGAAGTCTGATGTTAGAAGGGGCAACGAGAAAATGTTTGCGGATTTTTAATCCTGGTTTTCTTTTTTTTCCATCTCAAGCTTGGATCGCCACATGCAGACCCATCACGGACACCACAAACCATTCCGCTGCAAGCTCTGCTCGTTCAAGTCCTCCTACAACAGTCGGCTAAAGACACACATCCTCAAAGCCCATGCTGGTGAGTTGGTATTCGTGGGATTCTTTAGCGGCTCTTGAGTTGGCTACCTCATGGCCTCGAGTGAAATTTAAAGTCTCTTCGAATGAGCGTGATTTATTCTTGGGATGGCTGCGTGTTCAGTTTTAAAGAGAATACAAAAATAAATTTTGTTCATAAAACCAAAGTCATCAACGATGCTTTGTTTGGTTGATGCTACCAAGAACTTAGAATATGTTGGTTTGGTTTTAAAAGAAATTTCTCAATTACCTTGGCTTGATGATAGAATTATATTAAAAAGGAACTCTTATATCCACTGAGCTAACTAGCAACTGAGATAAAATGTAGCTAACAGAAAACCCAGGAAGCATGAGATTTCTCAGGAGATGCCCTTAGGTAAGCCATGTTCTTTCACTTGAGTCAAGCATGTCCAGGAGCTGTGCTGTTTCTGTCACTGCATGGTATTTGTCCCAGGTTGCACACTAAGCTGTGACAGACATCATCGTATTCAACCCTACAGCATTCCAAAAGGGGCGGCATTATGTAATTCTCTCTGTGCCTTCTGTAGCATTGGCTCTGAACAGTCTCGCAGAAGCTGCCCAGAGCCTGGCTCTTCACTTTTGCCACCCACTCATACAGAACCCATATCGTTCCTCTGCTTCATGACTGTTAAACCTGGTGAGCTGTTTTAGGGCCATGAAACTGCTTAAGTCACACAAGTATCCTTAGCCCCACTGGGGATCCGAGTTGGAGCAAGGAGGCTAGCCATGTAGGCTTGTTTCTGGTAGTATTTTTATGTCTCTGGAAAACTTCTGAAGTTCAAGGAATGAGTAACTTCAGAGTTCATCTTACTTTTAGAAACTCATGTAAATCCTAAATTATTCAGCAGGGACAGTATCCTGGTGAGCTTTTCTCATTGACTTTTGCCTTGTCAAAAGCCATTTTTACCAGTGGGGGGCTAGGTGAATGCTCTGGCCTAGGTGAAGGTCTTTAAACAGTCCAGATGCTACAACTTCAAAACACTAAGATGAGTGCATGTTTCTAGAGTTTATTAAGCTGGCTAGCCTCCTTGTGCTCAGTAGTTGACCAGAAGAAGTATCTAGAAATAAAAGCAATATAATTCTGCTGTCAGTACCCCATTGGAGCTTGACTCTGAGCCACTGAGAGATCCTTGGTTTGGAAAAATTCGTATGTTTGCTATAAGTCTTTCAATTTGTCTATTCTCAGTTAATTGTTTTATTTATTTTTATTGATGTCTATAGATAGGGTCTTGCTATATAGCTCAGAGTGGCCTTGAACTAACTGTCTCCTGGTTTTTAAGTTTAATCTTAAAAATAAACATTTAAGTAGCCAAGAGAGGGCATATCTTTAGTTCTTGTATTTGGGCAACTGAAGCAGGGGATTCCCAGAGTCCAGGAGTTTGAGCCAAGCTTCAGTAACATAGCAACATACCACTTTTAAGAAAATATGTTTTTAAAGTGCATATTTATTGAAGGAAATTTGAAAACAGAAGGAATCTATTCTGTCATTAGTAATGCTATTCTATAAAGGCTACTGTTAATATTTGATATTCCCTGTCAACTGTTTTCTGTGTAATTATTTTCCACAGTTGTGATGATAATGTCTGTAAAGTATGTTTCATGTTTCAACTCATTCTTAATTTTCTGCTTTATAACAAGTTCTCAAGGATTTAATTTAACAATGGTTCACCCAGAGCATATACCTACATTTGTCTAATTGTTTTCTTTTGTTCCAAAATCTAGGTTGTTTCATATCTTTCCCGCATAAATAGTATAATTTTTTTCATCAAATTATTTACATTCTCTGTATGTGTACCATTGTGTGTGTGTGTGTGTGTATGTGTGTGTCCATGTGTGTGTGTCCATGTGTGCACGCGAGAGCATGTGCCATTGTGCGTGTAGAAGTCAGAAGACTTCTTACAGGAGTCAGGTCTTTCTACCATGTGGGTTCCAGGATTATAGCTTGGGTCATGAGCCTTGACCTCACATGCCTTTACCCACTGAGCCACCTTGTCAGTTTACAAATAATACTAAACTCCAAATGAGTATCTCTGTATTAAGGGTGTATCCCTCCCTCCCTCCTCCCTCCTCCCTCCTTCCTTCCCTCCCTTTCTCCTTGTCTCCCTTCCTTGCTCATTGGGATTTTTGTGACCATATCTTGCTATTGCAGCCAGGCTGTCCTCAAACTCACAAACTTCTTGCTTTAGCTCAAATGCTGGGGTTATTGGTGTGAACCCCTATGCCTGGCTTGTAAGCTATTTTCTTAATACTCTCAGGAGTAGCCTTATTAGATCGGGGGCCAAATTGCTTTCTTGTTACTCTAAATGAGATTGATTTCCAGATTGATCAGACTAGAGTATATCTGTTTGATATCAGACAAACTCACTGACAACCTTCATTCTTAAAATGTAAAAAGCTGGGTTACAGCAAAGGTAAGCCAGCCACACTCTTGTCTTAATTTGATCATGGCTTTCTGGGCTGTAGTTCAGTTCAAATGCATTATTTATGGGATGCTGAAAACAGTATCCATGCTCCCCTTCTCCCTTATGCTTAACACATATAATTTTCCCTCCCAAAGACCTGTTCCATTTCGATACTGTTGTTCAGATAGGAAATGGAATTTCATGATGAGCTTACCCTCAACCCCAAATCAATGTGGGGAGAAAATGGTTAAGAATGTGTCAGATGAGGAGCTGTGTAGTTCAGCAAAATTAAACTTGAGAATCAACACAGTAGCTCTCCTGTGGATGGACAGCATGCTTGGAAAAGCCATTGAGATAAAGAATTAAATTTATTGTTTTCTGGGGTCGTCTGCAACCTGCCGTGATCGCTTTTTAGCGTAGAGAAGGAAGAAGAGATTTAACCCTTTCGGAATTAGGTGGCACAATACATGGGAACCATCCTAAAATTTCACTGCTATAGCTAGAACGGGAGACACACGGGCACAGGTGACTTTCCCATGGTGCTTCAGGGCTTCTATTTTAGGACCTGCGGTTGTGAGGATGGGCAGGGAGTTGTCCTCGGAGGGTTTCTAGACCAAGCACCCTTCAAGCGCATCTCTAGAGGGAGCCGATTAACGGTGTGGTTTTGCTTTCTAGCCCTCTTCCTCCTGACTCCCACCTTTCCTCTCTACCTCACCACCATCTCCTTCTAGGTGAACACGCCTACAAGTGTTCTTGGTGCTCCTTTTCCACCATGACAATCAGCCAGCTGAAGGAACACTCCCTCAAGGTTCACGGGAAAGCCCTGACCCTTCCCAGGCCACGGATTGTCAGTCTCCTGTCCTCACACGCCCACCACTCCTCTCAAAAGGCGACCCCCACCGAGGAAGTGGAAGACTCCAATGGTAAGAACGGGTTCTCCAGATGGAATCACCATAGAGGATGGGATGGTCTAAATTTTTTTTTCTAGAGGAAATGCTTACATGAAAATATGATGGTTCAACGAATGGAAGGAAAGGAAAACTCTGGAGTAGGAAGAGGTGCACAGTCTAAATATGCATGGTGCCCCAGTAATAATGTCCACAGATACCAATAGAGGATCGTGCTGGCTAGGATGCGCCATGCCAGTGCTGGGTAGCTGGGTTCTTCCATGGGAGATTCTCATGAGACAGGAATGGAATACAAGACAGACTCCGTGTTGTTTTGATGACTATCTCGTCTTGTAAGAAAATGTTGTGTGCAGTGTATGGAGTGTCGGTTGTGTAAGTTAGCCGGAGCTCAGCATAGATGGGAAGAGCCAGTGAATGGGGCTCTCTCATCAGGGTGGGTCACGTGACATGTTAAGAGACGTCTGTGTTTTCTTATAGCTGGCGTTTGTCGTGGAAGCATTAGTTGGGAAATGGGTTTAGAATTGCCTTGCACTGTTTCATAGTTTTGAAGGTCAGGCATGAGGAAGATGTTGAGAGATGTGCACTGTGACCAAAGCAACAGTCTTGAGTTGGAGCCAGTCATTCGGCATGGCTTTGAGAGCAAAGGGACACCTTCTGGTTTTGGTCAGACTTGGGTTGTCCAGCTTTCCCAGAATTCCTGTAGGATGGGCTCGTTAGTAGAGAATTGGAGATGATAGGAGAGCTCGGAGCTCCAACCTTCTCCTCTGATGCATGGTACCTTCCATAGCACATCTGAGCCATAACTGCTGTGGTCCATGGTTCTCCCAGGAGCTCCTCTTCCATCCATAGGAGGAGCTCAGAGACAGAAAGTGGAGCATAGGCCTGGATTCCTATTGTCTCCCTCTGGCTGTCGTATTTTCTATTCCTGTATGTGAGGTTGAATGATATGTACAAGCCTCAGCTGCTTGTCCGGAGAGACTAATGAGACAAGGTGCCCATGTCAAATGCCCGCTATGTCAAAGTGTCGGTGAGAGGCCATTTTACTTCTGTGGTTTTCATCTTTTGGTCACAGTTCTTATCTTTGGAACCATTTATAGTGAGTGTGGATTTGGGCTTATTTGTGTGAGGGCTTAAATGAAGAGGTTCTTGAAGGTGTCTCGAGACTGTGATAGCCCAGCTTGTCAACATAGACTAATTCTCAGGCTATCAAAATAGTAATGAATGATCTTTATTCGTGAAGTCTGTGAATAGGCGGGAAGAGAGGTAAGCCCTGAGATCAAAATTAAAATAAAAAAAAAAGTCTTGAGCATCAGATAGCACTGGGAACGTAAGAACTTCTGACTAACAGGGGGGTTCTTATGGTGCCTATTAGGGATTGAGCACATGACCTCCACAGATGTAGTCGTAACTGCAGAAGGAAGTCGGTGCTGTCTGTGTCTTCCGTGAGACTCTCCAGGCTACAGTGGCTTGAGAGTACCTGGGAAAGAATAAAGGAACAGCACCCTTCACCCTCCGATTCTCTTTCCTGGGTGTATTGTGACCAGAGGGCAAAAATAAAATCTGCCCTGAATTGTAAGGTTTTTATTAATGTGAATTTTAATTAATTTATTTATTCTTGTCTTTTAATATGAAATGGAAGCTATCCTCCTGTAGCCACTTGGGTGAAACTGATCCACTTAAGTACTATTCCTGGTAAAGCCTTTTCCACCCAGTATCAAACATTCCTTCATCTCCCTTGCAAGTCTGGTCTTAGTCCCGGGATAAGGGGATCCTTGGTCTCTGTCCCTGGATAAGGGGATCCTTGGTCTCAGTCCCGGGATAAGGGGATCCCCTAGAGTCCCCACTCATTCCTTTTCACCCAGGCTAAAAAGTTGGGTGCTGCCAACTCTCCAAACCTGTGCTGGCTACAAGCTGGTCTAGGCAGAGACAAACCCTAAACAAACACAAGACGGTTCTGGCCCTCAGAAAATGGCACCAGAAAATGAAATGCTTGGAAGACATTGGCTCGCACATCTGAGCTTACTACAGCCCCACGCCTGAATGAAGTACAACCTTCGTGTGTGTGTGTGTGTGTGTGTGTGTGTGTGTGTGTGTGTGTGTGTAGGGGGTGTGTGTAGGGGTGTGTGGGTGTCAGAGTCTCAGAAGCTGGACTGTGGAGAGGGGTGGGTTCTCAACAACACGGCCATCTGACATTGAGTGACTGCAGCTCACAGCCGCGGGAAGGTAATTTCCTCTATGCGGTGCTGCTTTTTGTTTTCTGCCTCGAGAAAGGACACATTTGCTTGAAAGCTCTAGGTGGTTAACTATTTGCCCGAGACCGGCGCAAAACTCCTCGGCCCTGTACTGTTTTTAACGCACGTAAATAGCCCCATATCCAAGGACTAGCCACGATTAGTTTAATTTGATGACAAAAAAAGTTGATTAGGAGGTGGGCTGAACAGAAAGGAGGCAGCGGATAGGCTGTTCTAGTGAAGGAATAATTGTGTGGACCGAGTAATTAATAGTCTATGCGTTCAATAAGTATTTTCTTCAAGCCCTGCTTTAGATCTTGCATTGTTTAGCACGGCCAGGAATGACTTAGGAGGCCCACGCTAGGAGGACAATTTGCCAGGCAGCTCGTGGCGGATTCCTAGAAACAGCTCAGACTGGAGGACGGAAAAACAGCTGTGGGGCTAGACGGTAGCCTGTAAATCATGCTTTGAATGGTGTTTGAAACACACATGTGAAATCCAATTGCACATTTTAATAGGGAGAAGCTGTGGGGCTGTTGGCTCTCATTTAGGGTTTCCCACACAGCAGATGCCAGGACCCTGTGAATGCATGAACCAAAAATGTGTTGCAGGCCTAGGGGGAGTGGAGATCCATAAACCCAGGGAAACGGCCAGCATGTCCTGGGCTATCTAAATCCCTAGTGAGCCATGAGAGTAAAACGAGTTGACACGCTCGCTGCTGTTTTGCAGTGGGCAAACGCTTGCTGTCTTGAGAACAAGCCAGTTCTTTCTGGCAGAGGGAAATAGTCCGGGGAAGGGGGGGGGGGGAGGTTCTCTCTCTGCTCATCTCAATACTAACCCAGAGGGATGCGCTGAATGAGGGGGGGGGAAGCTGAGAAAAGAAAACTGGGAGGTGGAGGGCAGCCCTCAACCCCAGCTGCCTGGCCACACACCTGTTCCGCGCTTCAGCAGGGCTCCTGGGCTCTGAGCTGTCAGTCTTAACGTGTTTCACGACTCCTCTAAATACTTTGCATGATCAGTGGTTAGGAAGAAAAGCGACGGCTGTGTGTGGTACTGGTTTTGTGTGCTGGATAATGGGAAATGGCACTCGCTTGCTATTCAAAGCAGTGCATTAAGGGGAGACAGTGAGGTTGTCAACAGAGGGAAGTGTTCCGCAGGGGAGGTGTTTCCCGTGTTCCTTCTCCTGCCATATAAAATATAGGACTGGCTTTTCTCAGGCTGTTTCCAAGTCTCCACTTTCAGACCAGAGAACTGTGTACAGGCACAGATATAAAGTAACAAAGAAAGTAGGCCAATGGAGTGTAGCCATAAGGTTGGTTTAGGCCTGAGAAGCTACACAAGACATGAGCAGTGGATATGTAACTGGTAATTTAGCCATGTCCTCCCTTTTTTCTCCTTGAATTTCCCCTGGCCAAAACCAACCAAGCTAGCTAACAAATTGTTTCTTCTGCCTATCCAGTTCTGCCGTATGACCTTGCTTGCTTTAAGAATTAGCTACCATGAGACTCTTAAAACAGAAGATAGAACTAGAGAGAGAGAGAGAAAGAGAGAGAGAGGTGAGTTCTCCACCCTGACACTAGTTAAATACCGAGAAAAACACAAAGAATTTAATCATTATACCACTCCATTGGAGGAGTCTCTGATTTTATGAATTATTGTAAAAAGTATAATGAGCCATGAGAACTTTCTCGGTTTTGGCAATTTTGAGGTAACAGAGAAATGTAAGGAGTAATGTGATTTGTTTGTTTTTAAAGAAAGACTGGTCTTGAACCCATCATGTAGCTCAAGCTGCCTTCAAACTTACAGCTTTCAGAGCCTGGGAGTCCTGGGCTTCTGCCGCTGTTCCTGGCTGTTCTGTGACTATGTTCTGTGATCATAACATTTTCAGTTGCCTTTTGTTTTGGTTTGACCTGGTTTTTGATTTTTCGAGATTGGGTTTCTCTGTAGCTTTGGAGCCTGTCCTGAAACTAGCTCTTGTAGACCAGGCTATCCTGGAACTCAGAGAGATCTACCTGCCTCTGCCCTCCGAGTGCTGGGATTAAAGGCGTGCACCACCACCACCTAGCTTTTAGTTGCTTTTTTAAAATTCTAGATTATTTGACAAACACCTTTTTTTAAAATGAGGTATATCTTCCTGAGGAACCATAGGCGTCTCACCTCTGAAAATCCCAGTCCTCTGCCTTCACTCAAAGTTGACTTCAGTTCTTTCCCCATTGCAGAAAGCCTTCGTCAACCAACCCTGATGTTTGCTCCCCTCTCTAGCTGCTAACTTCTTCCTCCCTGCCCACACCTGTTGACTAAGCTTCACAGGGCACTCTGAAGGATTTCTCCTTGACTGCATCTTTCTATAGTTTATGACTTTTCCTTCCTTTGAAGCACGCTTTCTAAACTCTCAGGGCCCTGCCCTGATTTTTATCACTTCTGTCCCTTACCCGAAGGCTGTATTTGCACTTGTAGATGTACTATGGTTCTGTCCCTATTCTAAATGGGACAGTCAGGTAGGCATTTGGGAAATGCAGTATTCTTGTAACTGGTTTCTTGGAAGCTCCCTAGTTTTCAATGCAGTCTACTGTACTGAGTTCCCAGACTTATCTAAACTCCCCAGAGCTAAGCAAGTTTATATCCATTTAAGAGAGATGTTCAAAAGGCAACAATTTGAAGATGAAGCCTTGGGGACCGTTCTCACAGAGATGCAACCACCATGCCATAGTGAGCGAATCCGCCTTCACGTAGCATTTGAAATATCGCCATTGTTCTCTGCATGCGACTGACCATCTGTGTGGGAAGGAAACTGAAGGTTGAGACGGGGTAGCTGGAGAGGGATGGGTATTGCTAGAAGGTTGCCAGGTAACAGAACTGCCTCTTGGAGTCAGTGTATACAGTTGCCTCTTCAGTGGACAGTTTATTTTTCACGTCTCTGAACATATAATGTTTTGGGAAAAATGAATTCCAAACTCAATGATCCTATAGAGACTGAAGCAGACTCTCAAAACTCGTTGATGAGTAGGACTTTCCTTTTCCCCGAAGAATTGTCCCACCAGGCTGCTGATAGGAAATGATGTAATGGCTCTAAAAGACTCATTGGTGCAGCTCATCGCAGTCAACTTGGTTAATATGTGGAATATCCCAAGGTGTCAAATGCAAGACATGGGGAAAGTCTTAAACGCACTAGTGTGTGGGTGATGTGGGCGAGCGCAAAAAGAGGATGGTGTCGAGGCTAGCTCTAAACTATCAACGCATTTAACCTTGACCGTGGTGCTACTTGACACCTAAAAACTGAGATCCGGGATGCCTGCTTTCTGTGGAGACGCTTTTCAGGTCTCTAAATAGGTCAGACATAAAATTCAACCTTTGAGAGGATCCAATTAGTTGCTAGGCCATCGGACCTTCCACACAGGTTCCAATTGCAATCAGATTTCTCTTGGGGTGAAAAAAAAGAGAGAGAGAGGTGGTTTCTCTAAAAACGACAGTAATGAAATAGAGACTTTTGCACGAATAACTGTAAGATACAAAGATTTACATCGTTTAGAGCCTGTGGGATATAAGACATAATTTTAATGGCTTGACTGTAATTTTTAATAGGTTCAGCTGGTCTCAGAATGATGTGACCAGACACCACTAACCCTCTCTCTTTGACATCAGAATTCCTTCATAAAATGTAGTCTGGAGTTTATTTTATGCTTATTGCAAAGCATGGCAGTTCTCCTCTCCTGTAGAGTCTTCAGAGTTGGTGACTCCCCGGAAACAGAGTGGCAGCGAAGACTCTAGATTGCACTCTGTGGTCTCCAGAGGAAAAGCTCTAAGCACTGGCGTGAGTGGCAGATAGAAACCCTCCAGATTGATGATCATTTTGAACTTGATCTTGTGATAGACTCTTCCGAAGAAACCCACATGCCTGGGATTTGGAACCTGAAATGCTCTTCAATTGTTTGACAGTTGAGTTTTAATGTTTTTGAGCCAGCCACATTTGTGTGTGTGTGTGTGTGTGTGTGTGTGTGTGTGTGTGTGTGTGTGTGTGTGTGTGAAGAAATAAATAACAGTTCAAGTGTAGACTTTCAATGTCTTGGGAACCTAGTCAACTAGCCCATCCCCCTCTCCGCAAGCCAACAGGGACATTTGGTCATCAGAAATATAAATCGCCTGTTACCGAGCACACTTAGAACTAGTTCCAAGTCACACTGGAGTTGACTACGTAATTCCACATCTGTCTTTGGTAGCCGTGGTGACTAGGTGGAGACTGTCTGCTGACTTCCAGAATCCCAGGAGAAATGGGTTAGAGCAGTGGTTCTCAACCTTCCTAACGCTGTGACCCTTCAAGACAGCTCCTCATGTTGTATGAACCCCCCCACCATAAAATTCCTTTCATTGCTACCTCATAACTAACTTTCTACTGTTCTAAGTCATAATGCAATCATCTGTGTTTTCTGATGATCTTGGGTGACGCCCATGAAAGGGTCACTGGACACCTTCCCCCAAAAGGGTCCTGACCCACAGGTTGAGAACCAACAGCCTAAAAGAAAAGAAATTCTACTATGTAGAAAATACACTGAGTTATTACTCCAGTCATTTAGAGTAATATTTATTCTTTTTGGAAAGGAAAAAAATCTCTTTTCATATTATTGCCTGCCTTGAGTTTTCTGTCACAGCAGCAAAACCTTGATGTGCTACCTTGATTTTATTTAATCAAAAGCCCTTTAAGTTGTCCTGAGACTTACCTGACCCAGAAGTCCCCTCCTCTTGCAAATATGGCTGTTTAGGAGAGAATTTTACGCATGCCTCAGACAGGGTATGGAGTCCGCGAAGAACAGTAGGAACTAACTCTGATTCAGGGAGAAAGATGTGGGGTGTCACTGCTGGGGCGCAGGATATGTCCCGACAAAGACTGGCTTGTGAAAAGAATTCTTTTAAGTGCACAGTTGACAACAAGATACCAAAAATAGTTTTGGAAGCCATTACTCTTCTTCTTTTTAAAAGTTATCCAAGTTTTAATGATGTGACTGGGAAGGGATGTCGTAGTAATGTGTACATTTCTTACACCATTTAGAATCCTCTATCCCAGTGGTGATGGTGATAGTTCAACAAAAATAGAGATATAAGGGAAGGTCAAGGCAACGTGACCAGCCGAGGTTTCAGGTAGAGGATGTATTTATTTTCTGCTGGGCTCTGTCCCTTGCTACCGAGGCCCAGAGGGGAATCAGTTCTGGCCTCTGGGCTCTAATCCTTTTGCAAGCTCCACCCAGGGAGGTGTTAGGCAGAGTGCATAAGTTTCATATGGCAGCACACTGCTCCTGGGAGCCTGCTCTGGCTGCTCGGGTCTCCAGCTTCCTCGGAGACACACAGTATTCTTAGACAGATCTCACAAGCCAAGCCCCTTACATCATCTTTTATTTTCACGCAGAGCAAGTTCCCCCGCCACAACTGCAGCTAAAGCCGCTCAGACGTCAGACCTTCCCAACCCTTAATCTAGTTCTTAGTTTGTAGCATTGCTAGTGATTGTCTCCCTTTGGGCCAGAGGGAAAGCTATCCACTGTAGTTTATATAAGGACTCGGCATGTCTCCTTGTTTGCTTCCTAAGTGATTAAAAGCAATCATTTTTATTGACTTAGCTCTGCTGATTGCCTTAAATTGATCATCGGCCTTAATACCACTCATGAATGTGAGGTAAAAATGATTAATTTGGTTTTATAAGAAGGGAACTGAAGCTCCAAGAGCTGAGATAATGAGTTTAAAAAAAAAAAGTCACAAAACCTAGATGTGCTGGAGTTGGGTTTCGTGCATTAAATCCAAAGCCTGCGCTTGTCTACCTCTCCGCCTCATCAGGGCCTCACGGCAGAACTGCACAGCTAGGCAGTGAGATGGGCTAGTAATGCACACCTCTTCTTGTATGTTTGGGGGATTTTGGAATTATTCCTTGCTATTTAGAGCTTAAGTTACTACACATGCAGGTAGTATTAAGTTAAAGGACTGGAAATATGAAGTGAAAAGTTGCCTTTGTAGCCTGTGATGTGACTTGTCGCTCTGGGAAGGAGAAGGAATTGGCCCACAGAGGACGTGATGGAAGAGATGGATCTCATGCTAGGACCGAACTTCTGTCTCGCTGGAGGGGAGGGTGTGCATGAGAGTGGGGGAACGGAAGTGCAGGGGGAAAGACCATGGATTTGTTTAGGAGCAGACTGAACTGTAAAAATCAACAGCAGGGGAGACTCACTGCTGTGGAAAACACAGTATTTCTGAGCAGTAAAGTCTGTCTCTGTCTCTTCAGGAAAGAGGTTGTATTAAAAATAGGAGCAGCCTGAAGAGATGGCCCAGTGGTTAAGACCACTCTCTTCTCAAGAGAACCAGAGTTCAGATCCCAATACCCGTATCAAGCAGTTCACGACCACATGTAACATCAGCTCCAAGGGATCTGAAACCTTTTCTGACCCCTATGGGCACAGCATGCATGTGTTCATACATGCACATACATGCACACAGATGCCCACATAAGCAATAAATCTTACGAGAAACAGTGATCAGTCACAGTCATCCTTTTGATGTGCCTATATAAAATCCCCCTCCCCTCCACTGTCTGCAATATTTTTACCTACTTATGGTTAGAGAACAGTTTCATGGTCCTGCTTAGCAGAAAAGGTTGGAGTCAACTGTGAACTAGGCCCCTCTACCCAGCAAAAAGCTCTACCAATAGTTCACTGTGGACAGGCTTCACATTTATTCTGTAAATAGATGAAACAACAAAACAACTTATTTTAATTATTTTTAAAGTTCTAGAACCATGGATTGAAAATGAATTTTCCCTTTTGTGATTTTGTACTCACTTGATGTATTCCATCACTTGAACCATGTGTGTGTGTGTATACACATACATACATACATTTGAAATTCGAGAATCTAGTTTTAAAGGTAAGCAAGCCAAAAGCATTCTTTCTCAACAAGAAATACAACAAATGTTGAGTAGTTAAAGTATTTAAATGTTTCTTTTTACATGTGATATATGTACACATACATATGTATGTATGTATGTATGTGTATATTTAAGGCAGGATTCTCAGAATCATATAAGACCTTTGAAGTTTCCTACTCAAATGTTATTTTTATTTTCAGGGATGCTCATCCCTCTTCCCCCCATACTTTAATAGAACCCATATCCCTGCTATATTCTGGAAACCTAATTCATTTTAAAGCATAGCAAATTGGTCTATAAATTAAGTGCCAAAAATCAAGATTACAGACTGTCTAGCCTGTTTAGAGGAATGGGCTGAAAGTGAGATTTTGCCGGGGGATGAATACGAAGCATGTTTGATGCTTGATAGCTTTTGACCCTTCTAGCCACTTCTTCCATTTCTTGACTTACCAGATATCTGTGTAATTATCAGCTACCATATCTGTCTCTCTGACTACAAACCGTGTGCTCTCTGAGGTCAAAGACTGCTTCCTATTATTTTTTTTTTCCAGAGGCCTACCACTTGGCAGGCCATTTAATAAATATTTCTTAAATTGGCTTTAATTAGAGCTGCAAAGGGAATGACAGACAAAGAAAGCCAATGAAGCAACAGCAGCTCTCTTCTGCAGAGGCCTGGGGATTTTCACAAGTTCACCTGAGCGTTCAGAAGCTACCATCAACTGGGTGGTATTTGGAAAGGCTGGTTGGGTCTGGCTGTGTGTATCCCAGGATGTGCTGGCTTCCTGTGCCAATCACACCTTCCTCTAAGTTAACTGATTTGGGCAGCTTCTGCCCCTACTGGCACCACCATCTATGTTTCACTGTGGGGGTGTGTGTATGTGTGTGTGTGTGTGTGAGAGAGAGAGAGAGAGAGAGAGAG
>NC_022031.1:48426680-48535242 GCF_000317375.1 Microtus ochrogaster
GAGAGAGAGAGAGAGAGAGAGAGAGAGAGAGAGAGAGAGAGAGAGAGAGAGAGAGCATGTTAGAGGACAATTTGGAGGAGTTTTCTCCTTCCATTATGTGGATCCCAGGGATTGAACTCAGGCTTCTATGGAAGTGTTTTTTTGTTTTTTTTTTCTTTAACCTGATGAACCCCCTCCCCCATTCTCTCTCTCTCTCCTCTCACTTTCTGTAACTCCAGTAACTTATTTCCCTTCTTTTTTCCTCAAGACTACTTGCGCTTCTTTCTTTAGTATTTATTCCCTTTTTACTTTAACTTTTCTGACATTCCGGAGTGATCTTTTATCCCCCTCTGTGAACTTGATGTGAGTCTCATGGTCTTCCTTTCTCATACAGCTGTATCCATCAAACTCTAGATCATATTCATGGAGCGATTTAGCCAAAACTGGGCTCCCCAGCTTGGGAGAGTTACCTTCCCCTGTCTGAATCCAGTTGCCCATCTGTAGCTGCTTTGACCATAACACTCCACATCCAGCATCAGAAACTCAAATTCTCTGTAGCTCCTGCTTTGAGCTTTGCCCCAAGCCTGGTGCAGACACTAAGGTTAGCTGTTCAGAGGAGCCTTTTCCAGCCCACTGGCTTCTCTGGCTCCCTTGTCTCCCTCCAGATCCAAAGTTGCAATCCTACTCAGGGTCACTAGTGCTGTGACCAAACAATGTATCCAAAGAAACTTGTCAAGGAAAAGGTTTACCAAATTTCCACTCATCATCAAAGAAAGTCAGGACAGGATCTCAAGCCTGGCTGGAACCTGGAGGCGGAGACCTTGGAGGAGTGCTGCTTACTGGCTTGCTCACTGTGACTTGCTCAGCCTGTTTCTTAAAGAGCCCAGGACCAGCCCAGGGATGGCACCACCCACCGTGGGCTGAACCCTTCCCCATCAATCAGTAATTAAGAAAATGTTCCACAGCCTTGCCTACAGCCTGATGGTAAAAATCTCATAGAGGCGTTTTCTCAATTGAGGCTCCCTCTTTGGTGACTTTACCTTGTGTCAAGTTGACATAAAAGTACAATCGCTGAATCCCAACCCTGAACAGCCCCTTCCGGTCCTCATATCCTCCACTGATGTCGGCTCATCTTTCTGGCTCTTAACCTCAGTCTTTTCCGAGCTATTTTCCCAGGTTATTTTTGTTAATCACAAATCCGATTTACTGTTAAAAATAAACATGAGATTCTTCAGACTTATCTCGATATAATGCCAGTGTATCCGTGAGTATGTCACAGTAATTTCTGGAAAAAAAAGATAGAAGCAGAGTTATGAAGTTGCCAATGGCTGCTGCCTATCTTTCTTGTCCCAAAGAAAAAGGAGTGAGCAGCTGTGTAGTTAATAGCTACGGCAATCACAAATTATTGTACTTGTAAGTTGTGATTTTATTATTATGATGATTTTACAGTGTTTTGAAATTTTGCCCCTGGGTAAATTTTTAATTAGGAATTTGCAGAAAGGAAGATGAAGGAACTCACATCTACCTTGTGCGCAGGCTAAACTAATGCCACCAACATGTCTGCAGGCAGAAGCCTGTTGACTATAACTAAACCACAGGCAGACGGTTAAATTGTCAATGAAATTCCCCATAGACACGTTAAAAATTAGTGAATTCTATATGTTGTTATAGCAACAAAATAAGATAGTTTTTCCTAATTCGTTTGTAGGATTATTATTTTTTTTGCATTTTGGTTTATAACCTCCATAATGTGTCCCTGAAAAGAATGACTCTTTTTGAGTCTTGATGATTATTTTTTTTTAATTTTTGAAATAGGTTTTCAATCTGTAGTCAAGATCATCCTTGAACTGTTTAAATTTTAAATACACATATTTGTATATATTTAAGATACATTTATATAATATATAATACATATATACACACACATACATTATCTCCCACGCATGCTGGTCTCAATCTCACGACAATCTGGTCTCAGCCTCCCAAGCGGTAGGATTACAGGTGTGAACCACTACTCCCAGATAGAAAACGTAATTATTTGAAAGATCAAGCTTGATATTCAAATAAAATATTTTTTTCCTTTTAAGATAGTTGGGGGTTTTTTGTTTTGCTATTTTTTTTTTTTTTTGGAAAGGCTGCATTAGTCTGTGGTTCTACTCCTGCAGTCTTTGAGTTCCTGTATACCTCGGGAGTGTGCTCAGGACATAAATATTACCTACTATGAACGAAGACTGAAAACTGTTGGCCGAAAAAGTAGTGATTCTATTCAACGTCAGATTGCTTATTTATTTGCTTACTTATTTTATCAGTTGAAAATCAGAGAAGGCAAACTAACGTAGGAAAGGAAGCTTTGGTGGCTACTTTTGCCCTCAGTCATCTTAGTCTTAGGAGGGGCTGTGGGGGCTCAGTATGTCACATAGGACCAGCTGTGCCCCAGAAGCAACTTCCAGACAGTGGGGAGAAGCTTACATTGTACCCCTGAGCTTCCTGGATCTAGAAGGGAGGTGTAGGTTATCGACAGCCACAGATCTGCGACACCTGATTATTTCTTCAGCCTGTCCAAGTTCCACCCCGGATGTTCATTCTTTGTTTCTGTGGTGCCAATCAGTCATCCTCGGGGAAAGCGTCCAGATGTTCCACGGTTCCTCCGCCCCAACTCCTAACAGTTCCTTTCCAGTGGAATTCAAGGGGGGGGGGATGTAGCAGTGCTGCCTTGGGGTGTGCCCCTTACTGTGCGCCACTGGATTCGTTTTTGACTGAGCCAACGCCAACAAAGATCGTTCTTACTCCACTAGAGCTACTGAAAATGAGGCAAATGATCCTTTCGAGATGAGTTCTCCACGCCGTTCTCATTGACTTAGTCTTCAGATCACTGAGTTTGAGGGGGATTCGAGGGCTGCTGCAGGCTGGGGTCTAGGAAGTAGCTTTCACACCGCGATGAAATGTGTGCTCTTTGGTGGGTGCCCTGGTGAGCTAGCTCTGTATCATGCATAACTATCCTTAAATCCTCTCTGAGTCTTGCTTTCCCAAAATATGTAAAACAGCAACGCCCACTTTCTGAGGTCATTTCAGGGATCAAATGGATGTGCTCTAATATCTAAAATTGTTATTAGATATTATTAAGATAGTACAGCAAAGGTAAATATCTTAGCAATTCATGATCATTTATCACCAGTCAAAGAATAGCGATTATTAAAAAGAGGGGGGATTCCCTAAAACCCATGTCTTACCTTGGAATCTGAAATAAAGTTCCTTTCCTTTGCTTTCGTCAAATCTAAAATAATTCTGTTGTGTGGTGTTTTACTTTTTTGACTCTTTTGGGGGGGCCCATCACCCAGCTCCCAAGTAAACACACACAGAGGCTTCTTCTTAGTTGTGAATGCCGGCCTTAGCTTGGTTTGTTTTTTTTTTTTTTTAGCAACTTTTCTTACCTTACGTTATCCTGACTACCTTTTGCCTCTGGGCTTTATCTTTCCCTATTTCTGTATACTTTTCTTTACTTCTTTCTCTGTGGCTTGCTGTGTGGCTGGGTGACTGGCCCCTGAGGTCCCCCTCTCCTTGCTCTCTCTCTTCTCTTCGCTTCTGTTTATCCTCTCTGCCTGCTAACCCCTCCTGTCCTTGCTCCTGCCCCGCTACTGGCCAGTCAGCTCTTTATTAGGAGGATCAGGTGTGTTAGACAAGGAAAGAATCACAGCTTTACAGTTCATCAAATGCAGCATGAACAAAATTAATACACCTGAAAATAATATTCCCCAACATAAATCAGTGTTTGGGAAGTGATCCGCCAGTCAAAAAATCGCGGTTATTAAAAAGGAGAGAATCCCCTAAAACTCATGTCTTACCTTTGGCTCTGAAATGAAGTTTCTTTACTTTGCTTCCTTCGAATATAAAATAACTCAGTGTTTGGAAAGTGATCCTGATGCTATAACCCAAGTTATATAAATTTGAGTGTTGGTGCTTAATGGAAACCACCTCTATCAGAAACTTTAACATTTGGTGTCCCGAATGGGCCAAGGGGATGTTAAGTCCCAGTCTCTGACTGACCTGTTCCTAGTATGATGGTCAATTAGCAATACACATTTCAATTAATAACTCTCATTTATTACCTTCATACTGGAAGTAGGAATTGTTTCTATACATACACAACAATCCCTTGAAACAAGAACTATTGACCAGGTCCCTGCTGTTTTAGGATGAAGAGAAGTAACTTCGTGAGAGTGGTATTGCCTGAGTTGACAACACTTGCAGGGCTGGGGTCCTGTGCTGGCAATTGTGATACCAGAGCTGTTTCTCTCTGTCGCTCTGCTTCTGTAAACAAAGCAGGATCTTGCGATGTTGCCCTGGCTGGCCTAGAACTCACTATGTAGAACATGCTGGCCTCAAACTCACAGAGATCTGCCTGCCTTTGCCTCCCTTATGCTAGGATTCAAAGCAGCTGCCACCATGCCGTGCCACGCCTCATCCTTAAACCTCATTTGTTGATATGCCAGATTCCCCTAAAATGCTAGGAAAACTACCACTGTGAGCCCCAGGAAAGCGCTCAGTGTTTGAGATGCTAAAGCCATTTTTGAATTCGACCTTCTGCAAGTCTTTTCTTGTAGTTGCCCTGGCTGCCTTGCTCATCTCTCTTGAAAGGATCCCCATTCCCTCTCTGACTTCCTTGCCATTCAGTCTTTCTTGCCTAAAACTGCTAGAGTCTGTATTCTCCTCTCAGCATTCCATAGACCGCTCTCCTGAACTGGTCTCCTGTTCTCTGACTCCAGCGTCATTCACTCTGGAAATAGGCCTGGCTTCTTGCACTGAACATCTGCTGCTCCTTTCTCTCCTTCAGTGGCTTGCACACTCGTCTCTTGCCCCATCCGTGCGTGCGTGCGTGCGTGCGTGTGTGTGTGTGTATGTGTGTGTGTGTGTGTGTGTGTGTGTTCGTGTTCTATGGTAATTAAAACTGCTGATCTTTCTTCTAGGCGAATCCTCTTCCCGGGTTTTAATCCTACTGTCCATTTCAGGCCCCCTGGACTCTCAGATAATGGCCTCCCTTCTGCCAACATCGCTTCTACCTCGGCCTGGCTGTCTGTGCGCTCCTCTGCTCTTGCCCCTCACAAGCTCATACCCTAACTCTCACTCTGCCGTACTGCCTGGACCAGATCAACCACTTTTCAAACAGGCCCCGAACTTTTGGGATTCATCAAAAATTCATCTGCTGGCCGTATTGGACCCATTTTATAGCAGGCAGTCAGTTGCCTTCCTCGTCCTGTCGCTTCCTGTTTCATCTCTTACCCAAGCTATTACCATTCCACCTCTATTCTGTATATTCTCCGACTGCTCTCATTCTCTGTCCAGAAACATTTAACAGCTCCCTATGGCCTGTTTAAAAGCTGTTGGACTCAGGGCTCTCCAAACCCACTCCATCTCCAGGCTTCTCTCTGCTGCTGGCTGTTCATTGTCCTGCTTTTGCCAAATTGCAATGAGCCTGGTTCTTGCTACCTATTTGCAGTTGTCTCTGTTTTCCCCCATTATCCATCTCTCTATCTCTCCATCTCCAGACCCCATTTAGCCTTCAAAGCTCCGTGCAGATCCCTGCACTTCTGTGATGGCTCCAGATACGAGTCCAGTCTCTTCCCTCCAATCTCGTGATCCTGTGATTTTTTTTTTCTATAGCCCTTCCTTGTGGCCTGTTCTGTTATCTCCAGTATATTGCCCGAAGGGAACTCATTAGGGGCAAAGGTTTTATCTTCTTCCTGTTCTAAACACCTGGCACAGGGCTGGCGTCTTCCTGGAGGAGAGGTCCTGTAAATGCAAAATGAAAGCTGTTTGCCTCCCACATTCCAGAAGTGTAAAGCATTGACTCAAGATCTAAAACTTTTGTGTTTGTGTGCGCTTGTGTGCAGGCATCTCCAGAGCTCCACACTTTGTTTCATTCTCACTGCTGTGCGGTGTCGTGATTCCCCTGCTAATCCAAGAGTTCTTGGAATAGGAAATTCAGTTAACTTTGTCCCTATCAATTGCTCATGTAGGAACTGGAGAGCTGTCTCATCCATTAAGAGTGCGTACAGGTCTTGCAGAGGACCTGAGTTCTGTTCCTAGCACCTACTGCGTACTGCTCACCACAGCCTTTAGCTCCATCCAGCTCCAGGAGGATTCTAACATCCTCTTCTGGTCTCCTTGGGCACCGGCACTCACATGGACAGGACACTCTTGCACATGGATACACACTCATACACATAATTAAAGATAATTCATCTTTTTAAAATTACTAATATAGAGTCATTTTATATTTGTTGTGAATCGGCAAGCCATTTCTAAAGAGCTAATAAACCCAGAAGAATGTGCTATTAGTTGACAATATTTTCACTACTCAGTTGAGACTAACATGAAACCAGGACATGGGTATTAAGTGTCCCTGAGTTGACACGTGGATGTTAAAACTACAGAGCAAAACACAGCTCTAGGTCCTTTGGGGGTGATACTGGGACTCGGTGATCTCCAAACGTTCCAAAGATCCCAGGCTGTTGACTGCCCACTTGGATGCCGAGCGCACGCTGTCTGCAGTGTGCCAATACACCGCAGAGTTGCCTGTGCTTCTTGTTTGCACATGAAGGGTAAATAGGGAGCAGAAAAGGCAGACCCCTGAGTTGCCTTCTTTCCTGTCCCTGGCTAAGCCTGTAATTGATTCCAGATGTGTACGGCAGAAACAGTAGGGACTGAGTTTCAGACGAACAGTTCCAATACACCAGTAAAATCCAGACGAGAAACAGTAGTGTTTTCTACTTAACGGAGCATGGAGTCGGGTTGCTGGTGGGACTGTGTCATCTGCAGGGAAGGGGAGTCTGTTTAAAGCAAGCTGCTTTATTTATTGGTTTGGGCCAGGGCAATGGTAAAAGCTCTAGACATGGAAATAGTTCAAATATAGGACTTCTAGCTCACCCGCCCTGTCTCAAGCCCTTTAAGGACTGTACACTTTGTTTTCAGAATAAGTTGTAAGTCAGCAGAGAAAGTTCTTATGTGGGCCCCACTCTCCCCCTGGGTCACCCTCCATCATGTCTTCACTCTTGCGCACTGAGCTACAGACTGTCGGTGCCTTGTCGAGTTGATTCAGGCCTCACACTCTGGACCGTGACCAAGTTGTTCTTTCTGTGTGAACTTCTGTACTTGCTCACCCTTACACCTGTTTTATGGACCTCCAGTTGAAAGATTAGGTGGACCAACAGTCCTGGGAAGCTGGGCAGGCTAAGCCAGGTTCCCAGGGAACCCAAGGTGTCCTCGTCAGTCACAGGAAAACCCAAAGTCCAAAATCATGCAGACCTAGAAGTCTGTGACACTGTCCCTCGCAGACATCAGGCATTGAGCATGGTATAGCAAGAGATGCTCTCAAAGGAAAGCAAGCAAAAGTGGCTGGGAAGCCACCCATAGGTGGACAGGCCACACTGATAAACTGAACGCCAAGAACCTTTCTCAAACTGCAAACAAGTTTGAAAAAAGCAAAAGGAAATGAACGCCAGAATATTTGCTAGAAAATTCACTGCGATTTGGGAATTAAATTTGTTCTGACAAGCCCATTTGAACAAGCCGATATGTGTCCATCCTGTGTGCATTGTTACCTAACAAAACGGGGGTGACCATTCTGTCTGTATTATTTGGGTTGATTATTTAGGTTGACCCCTGCCTTTCTTTGATGTCTGCTTCCAACGTATGGATCAAGCTCACAGTAGCCATGAATTTAGGTTTGCCCAGAGACAACCAGCCAAAGAGGACCTGTGAGCCTCTTCCTTGTGCACAGAGATGGAATGACTACCCTGTCCCAACATCATGGCCATGTGAGCAGTTGCCACTCTATTCAACCCTGTCACCCAGTTATGGTGATCCGATCCCTCACTTGTGAAAAATGACGCTGGAATACTCTTATTCAATGCAAAGTCTGTATGATGTGGGCTTTAATCGATGTGGCACTGAGAAGTCTTGGAAGCATTGCCTATGTAATAGGCCCTGCCTGTCCTTCACACACGGTTGTCACATCAAGTTGGCCATTGTCATCTCCTTTTGACAAATGACAAGCCAGTAGTCTGCTTGGTTGAGAGTTTCTACAGGGCTGTGAGAGTCTTAGAAGCATGTTCTAAAGAGGCAATATTGTCTGGTTCTTATTCTCCCCTTCATTTCCCCTTCAGGTTTCTCATCTATAGATAAGCAACAGTTTTGTAAGGTCACAGTGAAGATCAGTAAGAGACCATCAACCCATACCCAACAGAGCCATCAACATAAAGCCAGTACTAGGTGAATCTCTCTGCCTCAGTCTCTGAGCCCTCCAGCCCAGGGAAATGTACATTATACACCGCAGGCAGCTTCACTGAGCAGTGCTCCTCCAGGCGAATCTGAAGTGGGTGGAGAAACTACCCTAGGGGAAGAGCCTACTGCTTTAACAGTGATTAAAAGTACAGCTTAACCCAGAGCAGGGGGGGGGGGGGGGGGGTGTGTTTCTTCCGCTGATGAGAGTATGTGGAAATCAAGGTGTGAAGGCTAAGAAACCCACTGGGTTTGTTTGTTCAGAGACTCCAGCTCAGGCCCAGTTTTAGCATAGCTTTGTGTTTTGAAGTGAGGCTGCTCATCCCTGTTCTGATCAGGCATCTCCCTTCCCTCCTGATTTCCATACCGTCCCTAGAGCCCTACATGTCTCTAAATATATGTGCTTAGGCCAGATGTGCTTTCTTCCTGATTTATCTTTTAAGCAATCTCCACAATGGTTTCCTGTCTGGCTCACACAGCTCGGCTCGTAGCCAGCCCAGCATACACTGTGGCCAGCTCCATGAGGTCGGTGGGTATCTCCCCTCAAGGCAGGTCTTGAGGAAGCACCAAGATTTCACCCATAGGGCCTGTGAGCTCTAAGTACCTTCTGAGGTTATTGGGAGCTCTCTGTGGAGAAGGACAAGTCGTTTCTAGAAAGGAAGGAGCCTTTGAGCTCCGTAGCTTTTTGTAGGATAGCGCAGTGTGATAAAGCCATCTATAGGATGGAAATGAGCAGCGGGGAAACATTCCTTCCTCATCACACAATTCAAAAGAGTTGCAGGTGAGTTATGCATTTGGTATCGTG
The DNA here is from genome assembly GCF_000317375.1 of Microtus ochrogaster. NCBI lineage: Eukaryota > Metazoa > Chordata > Mammalia > Rodentia > Cricetidae > Microtus > Microtus ochrogaster. Next base: position 48,435,742 of record NC_022031.1, read on the forward strand.
AGAACCTCTCAGTTAACAATGGCAGATGCCACCCAGAGTTTCCTTAGAGAAAGGACAATAAAAATCTTAGGAAGAGGCCCCTTTCCCTTGCATTCATTTGCTTTCCTGCAAATTTCCAGCCCGTTAAAGAACAGAGGCTTTGAGTTATGAATGCCATCTAGTGAAGAATGTATCTTAATGCCTGTGGCCAGAGGGGAAGAAAAAGACACTTTTAAAAAACTGGGCCACACAGGAGCCCCAGGTTAGGTTGCTGTTTCCCCGTTGACTGTCTGCCTAACATGAAGCCATCTCGGCTTTTCTGAACCACTATAAGCCCTTATGTAAGATGAGCAATGTGCGCATTACCTATCTGGAGTGAGAGCACGTTCCTGGTGGAGGGAAACGCCTGAAGGTAACCTAGGAATACTCTGCCATTGGTGGCCAAGTGCTCTCTTGTTATATAAGTGGCCTTGATGTTGACTGTGTTACAGTCATGGTGTATTCAATGGGTGTGACTCGTACACAGCTGAGCATCTCGCAAACATCTGTGTCTACCAAAGGCTGCGTAAAAGGGAGACGAGAATGCCGTGCATGGTCTCCAGATGTTCCTGCACCCGCTGTCTCACAGCTGATTCAGAGGTACAGCCAGAAATGAGGGCCCTTGGCTTCTTAGAATGGCTGTGGACTCTGAAATGCCTTTCCATTCAAATTCCAGTGTATAGAAACCATTGTCCTTGTAATTAAGATCTAAGCTTGTCTCTGGGAAAGTAGGTCAGTGTTTCAGTGGGAAGGCTCTATTAAACTGGCACCCAAAATACGAGTGGCATTTGGCCAATTGGATTTTGCTTTTAAGTCTCGGTTTTGCAGGCCTGTGTTTTCAGTTTGAACTGTGGGTATTTACAGCAGGTTTACTGGGCTCTTGTTTTAATATAGGCCCTGAGCAAAGTTCCAAAGGAAGTCAGCTTACAAAAATTTAGGAAGTAGTAGATAGCTTGATGCCCATGTGTGTAGTAGCCTTGGAAAGTGTGGATTAGAGCCCAGCACTTGGGAGGTAGAGACAGCCAGAGCTCTGAGATCAAGGCTCTCTGGTTTGCATAGTGAGTTCCAGGACATCCAGGGCTATACAGAGAAACCTTGTCTCCAAAAACCAAAACCAAGACCAAAAGACAAACAAAAAAGAAGGAAGAAAGTGTGGGCTAAATAAGTTCATCTCCATATTGGGCATCATGAGTACTCGCAGAGGAGACCCAGAGGATAATTGAGTGAGCGTGTATCCAGGAGAATCTTCCTAGTGATGGCAAATTTGAATTGAGTTCCGTTTGATTGAGTTCCGTATCTCATCTTGAAATCCCTGAGAAGTTTTTGTGGCTCGTGTTACAAACAGTATAGGGACGTTATGGATCTGGGGTGGGGATGTTTTCTTTTTCTTATAAGGGGCGGATGTCATGATTACACTCCTGTCTTATAATAGAAAGGACTCCACGGGGGAAAAACAGTAGAAATATAGAGGTCTAAGAGGAAGGTTTGAAATGAACACCATGAGAGCCTGGACATGAGCAGCAACCGTGGATTCATGAGTAGATCGCAAAGAGCCTCCCAAATGGTTGGCTTACGCGTAGACAAAAAGAGGAACATGAATTTATCTCCTTGACTTGGTGGTTGCTGCTGCCATTGGGTGGAAAAATACAGAAAGCCAGGGGAACGCTTTAGTAAGAATAGGTGAAAGGGGACACGAGATGTCTTCTTTGACTGAGCTCAGATGGGTCCAGATTCCAGAAAGAGGGTCAACCTGAAGCTCCTGCAGAGCTAAGCCTCTGACGTAGACCCTTTCAAGAGCTGAAGTGTGATGGCAAATAAGTCACACTCAAAAAGAGAGAATGCCGGTGTCTTGGCTGCTTCTGTGGTTGTGAAGATGAGGGTATTCTGTATTGTTTGTGACATCCCGCCCCCATCTAACCCCTGATCATATTTCATAGTTTTGTTTTCACTCATCAGAGCGACAGGAAGTTTTCAAAGTCTGTTTCCTTCCAAGTTTGGCCTCAGACTTATTTTCAGGATTAGGTGTTTGTTTTTCCGTTTGTTTCCATGACAACCAAGCCTAGAATTCCTATATATAGTCATCCAACATCCATTGTTCCCCTGGCCATTGTATCATAATCTTACACACCCAGACCAGAGAACTCCACCGATGAAAGAAGACAGGAAGGTGCCAGGGTCCCTGGCCTGGAGATTCTCAAGACATAATCAAAAGGCGGAAATAAAATAATGTAACTGTCGCTAGAGATTTAAGGTCCCCCACAGACACTATCCAGAATTGAGATGGCATGTGTCTGATAGCTTTGTTTTGTACACAGTTTTCTTTCGCAATGGCCCACTGAAACAGAACATCTTAGGAGAAGTAACTAGAAAGTTATATTGACCACCTGTAGTTTTTATTATAATTCCGCGTGCCAGTTTTCTTGAACAGCAAGTATCTTGAGAAAAAGTAGAATTGAGGTACAACAGAACTTATATAGAGTGCAAGAAATCTTTTTATATACTTAGATTTATTGAAGTTCGTGTGTCTTCTTGACAACTCTATGCTACATACTCAGTATCTTACCCAGTGTTCCATTGCTATGAAGAGACACCATGAACATGATATGTCACCAACGTGATGGAAAGCATGATGATACATAGGCACATGAACATGATATGACATTAGCATGATGGGAAGTATAGCAGCACATAGGCAGACGAACATGAGATGCCGTGGCAGCACACAGGGAGTTGAACATGATACGCCATCAGCATGATGGGAAACATGGCGGCACATAGACAGATGTGGTGCTCGAAAAGGACCTGATGGTTCTATATCAAGATTCATAGGCAGCAAGACAGAAAGAGTCACTGGGCCTGGCTTGAACATTTAAAACGCCAAAGCCCAGCTCTAGTGACACACTTACTCTAAAAGGCCATGCCTCCTAATCCCTGTCAAGAAGCACACTCCCTAATGACTAAGCATTCAAATATATGAGCCAATGGGGGCCCTTCCTAGTCAAACCACCACACTCAGGAACATATATGTGCATGTATACTTATATATTTATAAATATTTTTCTTCACAAATTCAGCCTAGCAAACATTTTCCAAATTTTCAATATTTAGTATCATATTAACTACCCTGCATGTTGCTGTGTGGTAGATCTTTATGTCTTGCATATGTGCTAGTTCGTTTTTGGTCAACTTGATACCAGCTTGGATTATCTGAGAGATGGAAATCTCAGTTGAGAAAATGCCTCCATAAGATGGATTTTATTTTATTTTATTTGTCTGCAGCCTTGGTCTGGCTAAGTATGTTGGCAATGCCTAAGACAACTTAACATAGCATGAGGTATAATGTATAATGAGGTGGTGGAGAGAATTGCAGATGTTTATGCATTGACAGAGTATAGACTTGAAGAACAAAAAGTCCATTTGATTTGATGGGAACTTTTTCACAGAAGAAGAAGCTCCTCAACAGTTTTAAAGGCTGGGTAGGAATTGCAAGAGAACAGTGAATAATCTGACCTGACCAAGGACCAGCATCAATAACATCTTTGACGTGTTCAAGGAATGAGAAACCAGCTGGAACCGTGGGATGGGCCAGACTGAAGAGCCGTGTGCACATCAGATATATCCATGTACCACAATCATTCAGGAAGTAGGAGCAGACATGACGCTGAGTTGTAATTGTGGAATGGGAAGACCCAAGAGATCAATGGGTGTAAAGGCATGGGATGGAGAACAGGAGCAGAGATGATGGGGGCGGGGTGTCATGAGGTCTTTGCCTACCGAGCATTGACATTCAAAATGCAAGAAGAAGGATTTGAGGTAGCTGGTTTGTAGCATACTGAGTGGTTTTGAGGCATCCCCTGAGCCCCTTCCTCAGCTGCAGATGAAGGACTGGCATTATCATCCCCAAAGGGCATTTGCGTTTCCTGGTGCAACAGAATTCTCTGCTCTCTCTGGATTCCTGGGATATTGTTGACATACACATAAATCTCTGACTGCTTTTGTCTTTTGTCAAAGTTTCTAAATGGTTCTATCGTCCAAACTGCATGCCATGCCAGAAGCTCAGTGTGCCCCTAGCTCTTCTCCTTCTATCATTTCTTGGCTGGAGGTAGTGGACCCCATTCCTGTTCATCTCCACTTAACCCGTTAATCCCCATCCTCTTTTGGTGATCTCTCGACCCATCCTCTTTTGGTGATCTCTAGATGCGTTTAAATTAACCAACCTTTAGCTGGTGCATCATCTGCTTTTCTGAAGAAAATTATGATCTGTGTATTATTATTAAACCTTCCTTCTGATTGTTCAGAATGCGGTCTTGCTACATGAGCCTGGCTGGCCTGGAACTCAGCATGTAGACAGCGTGTAGACAGCGTGTAGTCTTGAACCTGTAGCGACCCTCTTGGTTCTGCCTCCTGAGTGACGATGGGATTACAAGGGTACATCAGCATGCCTCAGTTTTGATGTTTTTGTACTATGGTTGAACTTTGAGATTTTAAAGTTTTGCTTCCACAACCTATACCACCTTCTTTCTATTTGTGTTTCTATTTATATCCACTCTCCTAGTTCTCATCTTCATTTTTAAAAGGACTCACATTTAGTATTTCATTTTATTTGGGTATGTCTGTGTCTTCATCCATCTATATGTATATATGTGTTTGAGTGCCCACTGAGGTCAGAAAAGGGAGGCAGATCTCCTGGAGCTTGAGTTATAGGAGGTTGTAGCTACCCACTACCTACCTACCAATGTGGGTCCTTGTTCTTCCAGACTCCTGAGCCATTTCTCAAGTCCCTTGTTTTTATTTTTAATTATACCCTGTGTGTGTTTGTGTGTGTACACGTGTGTGTGTGTGTGTGTGTGTGTGTGTGTGTGTGTGTGTGTGTGTAACTGAGGAAGACAGAAGAAAGTGTCTGATCTCCTGGAGCTAGGTGTATAGGAGTTTGTGAGCCACCAGATGTGGGTACTGAGAACCAGCTTGGGTCCTCTGCCATAGCAGATCATGCTCTTTGCCCCCCAGGCCGTCGCTCAAGCCCGTCATCTTTACTTTTCCATTGTAAGAATATAGTTGTTTAGATTTCTCTTTACTCATCTCCAAATGAATGCTGTAAAGTACAAGTACAGCTGGGGTCATGAAACATTCAGTATCTGCAGGTCTGATGTTGATCTCATTGATTAGTGCAGTAATTAATACCAGACATATTTATTAATGGATAGTCAGGATTCTCTTTGACAGCACTGCTCCGTCTCCCGCTCTCTCACAATCAATCACTAAATGATGCTGACTGTCCCTCTTCCTCTCCCCGTCTTTGCAGATGTCTCTGTAAAATGTCCAGTTGTTTGCATTGTATCGTAACCAGTCACTTAATATGTCTTCCTGAGACAATGAGTTGCTTGAAGACAGGGATCAAGTCTTACTGTCCCGGAACAGGTGTCCTGTTTACTCAGCGGCCAGTAAACATTTGCTGATGAATAATCCTTTGCCTTCTGTCCACCTCAGAAATGGACTTACCTTAAATTCTTTTGTCTTTCTTTTTCCTGGTATTTGATTCCCACTAACCATAAAGGCTGTCTGCCGAGTCTGCATAGAAACTTATCTCCCGTACAATTGAATGCGGTGGCTGGCTACCCTTGTCTGTCTCTCACTGTTTCTTTTCGGAGCTGCAGAACATTAAGCCTTGACCTCCAGAATGGCACCGATCTGTATCACTTCAGCACGCAAGAGCATCCTTCCGTGAGCCGATGATTCCTGCCTTCCTGTCTTCATCCCCTGGCAGAGCAGCTTTCTGAGGCTGTGCACTTGTTTTCTGTGCCTCTTTTATTGCTTCAGAGGGTGGGATGAGCTTTGGAGATGTAAAGAAGGTCTGTGTTTCCCTAACCGCCAACTACCAGCGCGTTTCCCTGAGCTATTTCTTGAGGGAGCTGCAGCCACTTAGTAATGGTCACAGATCTGAAGATACCCTTCGTGACTTCTTTGGCCTTGAGTTCCCAGAGCCAGCAATGTACCCTGGCCCCAAGACCACGCTAACAAATGTGTGTTCAGCACTGTGGCTCCATCAAAAGGCTCCTTCTTTCAGGCACACAGTTCTTACAACATTCACCTTTCTGCCTTTGGCCTTGTGAAGGCCACTTTCTTGTGGTTGTTTCTGCAGTGGCTAAAGTTTGGAGCATGAAGAAAAGCTAAAAGTGAGAGGGTTGACACCTAGCTCTGGCTCACAATCCAGGGGATCTAGAATTAGCAAGAAAAGATCCAAGTAGCCCTCTAAGGAACACAGTAAACCAGAGAGGCCTGGGAAGGAGCCTCTGGAATGCAGTCTCTTTCTGCTTTAAAATTTCTGGCTGTCTTAGAGTCCTGCCTCCTCCCACGTGCTAGGCCTTCATTTGTCTGTGTGTACTGTTCTAGCCCTGTCTCAGCATGAGAAATTTTATAATTGTGTGAGAACAGTTGGTCCAACATCTCATTATTGTTTTAAGACAAACTCTCACTACTTAGCCTTGGCTAACCTGGAACTTATTATGTAGACCAGGCTAGCCTTGAACTCTAGGTCTGCCTGTCGCTGCCTCCCCATGCAAGCCTCCTCTGGGACTCAGGCCTGCAATTCATGAACAAACTGGTATCTTCTATTGCATAGCAAGCTGGCCTTTTCAAGACCAGAGGAGTCACACAAATGAATGCATTTGACATCAGTGCTCAGAGTGTTACTTTATTTACAAACAAAGGACCTGGGAGAAAGCCAAGCTGACAGGTCCCACAAAGTGGGTTGCTGCAGCCCTGGGAACTGTTACAGATGTGTCATAGCTGCTGGGATTCGCTCCTGTGTGTGAGAGAGTTTGTTTACCTGTCCTAATTTGAACCAGGAGAAAAGGCGTTGAGAGCATGGATGGCAGCCGTTGTTTCTTTGGAATTGTTGAGTCTCGTTTGTTGAAATGTTCCACTGAGATTGCTTCCATTTTTCAGATGCTATAGAAATTTACATTTTAGAGTTTGAGTGGTTTTGCTGTTGCTGTTTTGCTTTTGTTTTATGAGAGATGGGATAATGTACAATCGAGTCTAGAAACAACAATAACAGAGTGTGTTCACTAGAAGGAGGCTCCCGTCAGAGGGGTCGGCCTAAGGGCGAGTGGGTGAGTCTGGTTGAGTGAGTGGCAGGTGAGGAAAGGGGTTAGCCTGGCTTAATGCCTGCCTAGGAGCCATTTATTTCTTTATAGCTTTGTGGTCAAGGGATTTCAGGTACCTGGTGTCTGAGATGTGCTCGGCATTAAAACGAACCTGTGAGACTCCCTAGGTGTGTGCCATTTCTTGAGGACGCTTCAACCATCTAGTAAGAAACAGACCTTTCCTTAGGACATGGGATTGTTCTCCGGGTGGATTTGTGGTTGAGGCACAGATCTCCTCCAGCAAGATGTGGCTTTGGCCTGTTGCTTTCAGAAAAGCCATACTGCAGGGCTGAGTGTCTAGAGGACAGCCTCTCTGCCAAGAGGGTTGGGAGTTCTGGGGACACTGGCTGGCTGTGCTCAGCCCTCACTGGGAAAGCGTTCACGGCGGAGTGGAGTGTTGGGAACGTCTCTGAGTGGGCGGTGTAACGGGGTCTTGGGGCTTAAACAGAGACACGATCTGAGAAATGGTAAACAAGCCTACTATTGAAGGAAAGAAGGAGAAGTTGGCAGTCCGTTCCTGTGGTCCTGAGTGGGTTCCTCAGCAGAAGGTAGAGGAGTAAAGGCGTGGAGATGAGGGACTGAGACCGCACCACGGGCTGAGCTTTTCCTGTCTTCCTTTGTCTCCCGCACACACACCTGTAGGTGAACACCCGGAGGCTCTGTAGACTGAGTTACTTTTCCTTTTGTTTTATTTTTTGGCTCCTGGCAGGCTTGTTTATAAAAGAGGTTCTCTATCTTAAGGAACATGCCCTGGGGGACAGTCAGAGCAACAAGAAGTGAAAGGTATCTTAGTGTTTTATGGCAGAGGTGGGTGGGGCAGGAATACACCACCCTGCCGTCAGGAAGGCAGCTCCCACACTGTTGGCCAAGAGACCAATAAAATGATGGTTGATCTTGGTGTGACCAAGTATTAATTTTTACAAGATTAGTCTGTATTTCATCTGGGGGGACTGTACCTTGGAAAATGAGGCATCCATCAGATGGGGAGGCTTGTGTAATGTCTGTCCCCTCTTTGCATATGAAGAAAAGAGAGACCCTTTGTTTTCATTCCGTTCTTCAGGGTGGTTCCACAAGCTGCCTCCTTAGTCTTCACAGGCAGCCGCAGGCTGTGTGCACAGCATTGTTGAATTGGGATCACTGACCCCCGAGGAGTGTGCTGGGAAAAGGTGCTTCCCCCTAGCCTCCCCATCCCATTTCGCCAGGACTTGCCGCTCGCGCTCCTGGGGTTAAGGTTCTTGCTCTCCGTTTCCATCCTCCTCCCTCAGAGCTGCAAACTTAAAAATACCTTTCAGAGAGACTTGTTTGGAATTTCATTTTAATGGGATTTGTGAATAAATCTCCATCTTAATGCTGACTAAGCTTTAAACGGCTCTTCCAGGAGAACACTATCGGATTTTTAGATTTTAAATTTTAAATCTCTTGACTCCAAAGGCAGAAAACATTTTCTTATTTGTCGGCGTGCCATGTGCCTGAGCACTCCTGCTACAGACTGGCTTTTGAAATAATGATAATAATGCGGCTGGTGTGAAAATCTGGGCGGGGAAGGGGGGGGAGGGCTGTTGCATCGTTGAGACCCTGTGTGCAATGGCTGGTTCGTTTATTCCCCCTGTGAGGATGGATGTCCTGTGGCAGCCTGTTGTCACACTCCAGTTTCCTTAGAAAATAAACTAAGCCTCCCATCTTCCTTCACCTTGAAACTTTGAACCTCGGAATTCTGCTTTGAAACAAAACACGAGGCCACGAGCCCTCAAAGTCAGGCGCAAAGAGGTATTGTCCCTTTCTGTCACTCGGTGCGTGCTTCCCAGCTCTGGGGTGGTGAGTGGCATGAAGGTGAGAGATGTCACTCCCCCTTAAAAACTACTCCCGACTGACCAGGTGATGCTGGCCAGAAGAGACAAACTTCAGGTGGAAGGAGGGAGGGGGTCCTGTGTGCAGCAGGTTAATACTGGAAGATGCTCTTGGTACCTACGGTCTTAAATGTGCCCACCACACACCAGAGAGTGCTAGCTAGCCACGGGAGGAAGGGGGATGAGCTGATGAACTTCACTGTGGTAATAGTTTCATGGTGTAAGGTCTGTGTGTGAGTGTGCACACGCATGCGCAGACACGTTGTAGGATAGTGGTCATCATCTCTCGTCTTCCTCGATTGCTGTCCACCTTGATTTTTGAGGCATGATGTGGCTAGGCTAGTTGGTCTGTAGCTCCTAGGTACCTTCCCATCTCACTTCCCCAGGTCTGCTCTGCTGTGTGAAGGGGCCAGCACGAAACTCAATCTTATATTGCAAACACGCTGCCAATCGTGTCAGCTCCCCAGCCCCAATAGATGTGTTCTGTTTTGTTGATTATGTCTTAATAGATCTAGTAGGGAGACCCTGAGGTAAGGGGCTTTGAAGCAAGCACCACCCCATACTATGTCCTCGGTGGTCCAGGTCACTGTCCCTGTCTCTCCACAGACTCCTCTTACTCGGAGCCCCCCGATGTTCAGCAACAGTTGAATCACTACCAGTCGGCTGCCCTGGCAAGAAACAATAGCCGTGTTAGCCCCGTGCCTTCTTCTGGGACTGCCACTGGCACGGAGCAGAAGGCAGAAGCCGTTCTTCACTGCGAATTCTGTGAATTCTCCTCGGGCTACATCCAGAGCATCAGGCGCCATTACCGGGACAAACACGGAGGGAAGAAGCTATTCAAGTGCAAAGACTGCTCCTTTTATACAGGCTTTAAGTAAGTGTCGGGAAGAGCAGTTGTGGAACACCACAGTGGCTGCCCCTGCTCCGGCCCTCACCACGCTCTTCCCTTACATCTCTCTGCCTGCAGCTCCAGGAAGGTTCTGTCAGGGTGTGAAAGGAAGGTTGGGTTCTGTCTTTCCAGAAGGAAGCGAGTTTCAGAAAGACTACTTGGGAACCTGTTGGCAGGGAAGCAAGGGTCAGATGAAGACAAACGATCAGAGCGTATGGGCTTCTGAACAATGTGGGGTTGGATCAAAGGTCTGCCCTGGTCCAGTACATGTTTTTCTTTCAGAGAGCATGTGTGTGTGTGTGTGCATGCGCGCGCGCGCATTTGTGTTAAACACTAGGTCTCTCTCTCTCTCTCTCTCTTTTTTTTACAAATGTATATTATTAAGGAAGCATGAGAAAGAACTCATTAGAGGAAGGTTGCCAAAGGAGAATAGAAGGAACGTATGCCTTTCACTTATCCATTTTATCGGTCTGCGCACACACATGCCATTATGGAGGTCACGAGAGGTCCCACCTGTGTGGGGGTCAGTTCTTTCCTCCCATCATGGGGCTCCTCAGTCCATCAGACTCCACAGCAAGCGTCTCTACCCACTGAGAAGTCTCTCCTGCCCACCACGTGTTTGCTATGAGACATTCAAGGGTTGTCAAGCTTAAGGATGTGAGACAAGGGGAGGCAGAGGCATCAGGGCCCCTCCACGTTTAAGCTGCTGCACTTCCGAGCTGAGGGAGCCTGGTCGCAGTCGCCGTGACTGACACCTGAACAACCTGTGCTCACGCTTTCCGGGCGACAGTGCCAAGACTCGCGAAGGCAGGTTAGGAGTCAGCCAAGATTTAAAGCAGTCCTTCCAATACTTGCGTGAGGCAGAGTTGGTCCTCTTGTTTTTGTATTATTTAATACGTAATTTCTGTGTCTCTGTGTGGTGCTGGGCACTTTATCTAAGTTCTCAGTTAGTTATCTAGGCTGACCTTGAAATCATTATTTAATCCACCTGAGCCTTGAACTTGTGATTCTCCAACCTCAGCCCTTTGAGTAGCTGGCATTTACAGACATGCTCGCCAGAGCTGGCTCAATAGGCAACTTCTAGTTTTCAGGAATAAAATATTTAGGGTATTTATGTCTTTCTAAACAAAACCTCAATTCCAGCCAAGTAGCTGAGTAGTTGCCCCTGTATCTCTATGTCCATTGATGGGTTACCTGGCCCAAGGAAGCTGTGGTCAACAAACTCAACAGCTTCAGTTTAGGCTTCTCAAGCAGGGGCGCCACCTGTGGACACCTGCCAGAGGTGTGCCAGCAGGAGACACATCCGCGCTAGTCATGGTCTCTGTCCCTTCTCTCTTAGATCTGCTTTTACTATGCACGTGGAAGCTGGGCATTCTGCGGTCCCAGAGGAAGGCCCCAAAGATCTCCGCTGCCCTCTCTGCCTCTATCACACCAAATACAAACGCAACATGATCGACCACATCGTGCTGCACCGAGGTAACCTTCAGACTGGCTCGGGTGTCTTGGGTCCTGCTGGGAGGTAGCGCTGCAGCATTTTGAGGATGCTGCCTGTGGACCACTGCGGCATTGCCCTCTTCCCCGGGCTTTGCTCCTCCAGGCTAGAGTCACAGTGACGACTGCCGATATTCAGTGGATAAGACACATTAGTAGAATTCCTTCCGGGGGGAGGCATGGGATAGGGGATCTCAGGAACCCTTCCATCGGGGTTGTGGACATCAGGAATTTCCCATTCTGAATGCCTTGCCACCAAGGGATTCTAGCTTTCTGGACAGTGAGCCCGGGGAAGGAAGGCAAAGACGGAAATGATTCTTTCCCAGGCACCAAGTGGAGTTTGGTTTGAAATGGACAGGGAGAAAGAGTTGCAGAGCAGACTGCTGGGCAGAGAACCCATGGATTGAGTGCTAGATCCTTCTGGTTTGGATCCTCCTCTGTAAGATGGGATCATTCTGTGAGACGCTAGCTGGTGGGGTTCCTGGTAGGGTTCCATTGTTCCATAGTAGACGCACAGTGGGGGGATCGTTGGATGTGCATTCCCGCTGATCAGCAGGGACCCTTATGAGAGCACTTGGGTTGTTTCCTTTTATTTTGTTTTCATTTCTGAAACAGGATCTCTCAATGTAGCCCAAGTTGGCTTCAAACTTGAAATCCCCCTGGCTCAGTTACTTCCTGGGGTTGTTAGAATTATAGACAGACATGGACTAGCCCTCTTGGGCTTTTTTTTTTTTAAGTTCACTTTGGCCAATTAGAACATCTCTAGCCAATGGGAGTCTTTTGTATTGGAAGAAAACATGCTGATGGCACATTTTGACCAAAAGATCCTCTTGCGGATAGGTGGAGAAATGAGTACCAGGGCCAGTCTCGTTTGACTTGCAGTCTCTCATCTTTGCATCCCTTCCCATCCCTCGCTTCCTCCCCCTTCCTGTCTTCCTCCTCTTTCTCATCATCTTTCTTTTGCCTCTACCCTTCGAAAGCTTTCCAGTGTTTGCCACACTTGGCCAAAGGAGAATATGTCATCTGCTTTCCTGCCTCAATGTCCCTCAGATGCAATGGCATCCATCACCTTGTCTGCCCAGGTCCCTCAGATGCAAGGGTGGAGACATTTACAAAGTACCTTTCCCCAGAACCTTTGGACAGCATGCCTGTGATGTACCTATATCATCCCAAATCTCACAGACAACACAACATCTGCAGTGCACTATCTGTCTCTTCCTTCCATGGCAGTCTACTAAGATGAGAGATGGTACCCGGATGGGCCAACCACCTGTGAGCCAGGCAAAAGCGGCACAGTAGTATTTAGTCAGGGATTCTTGGCGCTCGGCTTCTTGCCTGGTGTTTTGCCTCAGTCACCTGGCTTCTGGTCCCCGAGCCCATGTGTTCCTGTAGCTGTGTGCCCCATCCCAGCTTGGGTGGAGGCCATCAGTGGAACCGGTGCCCAGAGAACATCATCGGTGAGTCCTTGCTGACTGCCGTGAATCCTCACTGGTTCCTGTCACTTCCCATATTGCTGCCCAGCAGGATCAGAGCTTTGATGGCTGACAAGCTCAATAACTTTTCTTGTCAGAGATGACTTAAGGAAGAGAGAGATGGGGGTGAGTCTTCCTGCACAGAGGCCAGGAGCGCTTGACAGAGAGCTCCAGCACCCAGTTGCCCCATCGTCAGCACAACGCTATAGGCAACAGCAGCCAACACATGGCCTCCTGTTTTGTAGCTATGAAGCTGAAAGCTGAGGAAGACTATGTGGGTTTTTGCTTGTCTGTTTCCTTTCTGCTTTTTTAATTTGGTGTCTTTCTTGGAGCTCTGCTTCATCTCACAAAGGATTTAAAGTAGCTCAAAGTCAGTCCCGCAGAGCTGTTGCATTAAAAACAAATGAAGAAGCGAAGGCAAACGTGAACGGAAACGAGGCCAGCAGAAAGTGCAACTGACAATAGGAATGGTCTCAGCAACAGTTTGGAGACGCCGTGAGTGCCCAAGATCCCCGTCTTTCATTAACCGTGCCCACAGATTTGTCCTTGACATCTTTGCCTACCAAGATAGGGAAAGAAACAGAAGCAGCTGGCTTTGGGGTGTTTATTAAGCGATTTCTTACAATCTAGACCCTGAAGTCTGGGAAGCTCTGCAGGGATACACAACATTGTGTGTTGGGCCCTTCGTAACATACACTGCATGTTGCATGTCCCAGAATATGCAATGCCAGAGACCAGAAGTGTTTCAGAGTTCTGAGAGCTTCAGATTTTGGAATGTTTATGTAGAATGTCAGTTGAATAGCCAATCACATTGGTGCTGGCAAAGTTTTGGTTTTGGGGCATATCAATCTATTCCGTAGGACTGTAGAGAGCTAAAGTAACTTAGCCAGAGTCTCTCCTCCAGCAGGCAGGGAATCAGTCCCAATCTTTTGTTCTTGTGTCTCTTGCCATTTCCCATCATTGGTGACATCAACTCTTCTGTTTGCTTAGGGAGAGAGTTTTCTGGATATGTGAATATTGTCCTCACCAAGATAGAAATATGGTCCCAAAATGTGAAGCTAGGGATCAGTAGTGTGGCTGCCATTAGTGAGCCTTCACTCAGTCATGGGCACTATGCTAAGTGTTTTCTAGTTAGCTTGCTAGTTTGCCAAACCCAGGGTGGTTGATATGACCCAGGTTCAGAAAAACTTCCCTACGGCCCAAGGGCTCTTGGGTAACAAGCTAGGATTGGAACCCAGGTGCATTTGACCCACAGCTCTTGCTCTGAATCCCAGGCCTCCCTCTCACCCCCTTGGGAAGCTGGTGTCACCTGTTCAGTGTTCTAGAGGTGGTGAAAGCTGGCCTAAGGATAAAACTCTTTGTAGGGGATGGATGTCACAGAGGAGGACTCCAATCCACAGGTGGCCGAGGGCTGTACCTGCTGACTTCCGGCTCGGGTGTCCGACTCCACTTGAAGGCAGATCAGAGAGGTCTTGGCATCTCAGCGATGCAGTCAGATGTCTGCCTTGCCGATCAACCCTGGGGCTGATCCCAGAGTAATAAGATGAGGCTTCTGCACCTGTGCACTGCCTGCTCTGGATGGATAAACATCTTTAGTCTCTAGGGTTCAGAGCATGAGATGTTTCTGAGGCCTCGGTTAATTAAAAACCTTGGGATGAAAGGCAAGAAAAACAACATCAGAACTGGCCCTGAGACAGACCTGCTACTGACAAAGAGAGTCGCCATCACTCTTTGCGGGGGCACAGTGATGCACTGAAGTCAGTGAGGAGGAGAGAGGAGTCCGTTCCATGGAAGTCTGCATGGGAACTAATCAGGGATGCGTACTGGCCATGGCAAAGGAAACATCCTACTGATTCCTAAGTTCAGCAAATGCTCATTGTTTGCTTGACGCTTGCTGCATTCGTGTGGCCGTCTGTGGATGGTAGAGTATAGAAAACCCAAATTTGGCCTCCTCAAGATAAACACATGCAGAGTATATCCGAGACAGTGAATGATGGATGTCTAGGAGTCCTGTTTGTGTTTGGGAAAGAGATGGGCCATGGACAAAGGTGCCTTTCGACCCGAACCCATGGCAGCATCTCACAGGGAAAACTTAGGTGGGCCACGTTGAGATACATGGCTACCAACTTGGTGACACTAAATAGTTATAGAGGCAAGAATTATCAACAAGGCTGTGCTTTGTGTAAAACTTCAAGATAACTGAGCTGGGCGGTGGTGGCACATGCCTTTAATCCCAGCACTTGGGTGGCAGAGACAGGTGGATCTCTATGAGTTTGGGGCCAGCCTGGTCTACAAGAGCTAGTTCCAGGATAGGCTCCAAAACCACAGAGAAACCTTGTCTCAAAAAACTAGAAAACAAAACAAAAAAAAAAAAAAGAAAAGAAAACCCTACTTGATGGGATGAGGGGAATTCAAGTCAGTGACAGATCATGTTCCTACCCTGTGTGAGATTCTAACTTTGATGCCTCATCATGCCCTGACTCTGGCATTCTTTGGTATCCTTAGCTTATATTGGCTTCCATCCAGCTTCCACATCCTTCTTGGGCTCTCATTCCCAGTGTGTTTCTTTTTGTGAGTTCTCATATAAAAGCATCAGACATTAAATTGTAGGCCAGTCTTAATCTAATATGACCTCTTTTGTCTTAATTACATCCCCAAACTCTATCCCGATAGTCATATTCTGGGGTTCCAAATGAGCATAAATTGAGGGGATACTATCAACTACTACTTGGGAGGGTAATTTATTAATAAACCACTTAAGCCACTGGGGGCAGGACCTGTTTGCAGCACGGCAGCAAACTATTCCAGGTACCCTAAGAGAACAGGAAGCCTTGAAGAAAGTGTCTTCTGGAGGCTTTGGAGGGGGATGCAGAAGTTTGACCTTTACTTAGTAGACAGACAGGAAGCCAGGAAAAATCGTTTTAAATCGGAGTGCCAGCTAGACACCTGTTAAATAACAGTCTAGCCGAGGTTGAAGCAAGGGATCGTTAGACCTCTCTGTTTCTTTAAGAGCTATGGATTTAGATCAGTCAACGTCCGGTGAGATCTGGTAGTTTAACTGGGCAGTTTGTTTCATGAATTCATCTGGTAGGACTTTGGGTGAGCTTTCGTTTGAGAAATGGATTTGTAGCCTACCTACCGGCGTTTTAAGAAACGGGTAGTCCAGCCCCCAAGAGTCAGGCAACATTTGTTCTCTGAGGGAAGTTGACCTTTAGTGGAGAGAGATGTAATAACCAGTGAATGAGGCTTCCTGAGTGCAGGCTTTATGTGTAGACCATGACTGGAAACATGGCGCCCAAACACCACTTGCCCAACTGTCCCTCATAGCGAGCCTGAAAATTTGAGCGCAGATTGAATTGTGAGGCTTAAACCTTTTGACACATATTTACGCTGTGGTTATGTGGCTGTGTAGTCACGGTGGTTGCTCTTCAGTGGGCGCGCTAACTTCAAGGTTCTGTTTTCTGCTTTAGTAATTGAACGCTGAGGGAAGTTAAGCCTTGAAGGTGAGCATCCTGGATGGACGTCATCGCCACTAACTAGTTAGGGTCACTTTGGTTTTAGGAGAGAAAATCAACCAGACTGACAATATTATTTTGATTTAGGGAAATTATATGGTCCCTTCCATCAGTATCCTTACGTGATAGAGGTATCAACTGTTCCCAGCTCACTCTAGAAACCGGCTAATGCCAAAACTTAATAGCTCTTACCAGGAGCTAGTGGTTTGTGCTTATCTATTTATGGCTTTTGAAAATAATGGTATCTTTTTCTTTTCCTTCTTTTCCTCTTCCTATCCCTCTACTTCTAACCTTCCTCCTTGTCCTTTTCCTCACCCTACCCCTTTGAAACGGGGTCTTACAGAGCCGAACCTGACCTGAAACCTAGTGCCTTGCCTAGGCTAGCCCCACACTTTGCTGCCTCCATCTCCCAAGTGTGCTGACATCGGACTTAATAGTTTTCTCTGGTCTTTGGCCTTTGTCACTCAGTTGTTCAACAAGTAATGAATGAGTCTTTGGGCACAGTCTTCCGGGTTGATGCTTGCACACCAAGTTTGTGGGTGTAAAGGAGTTCCAGCTTTTCGCTGCCTTCTTTAAGATTTACAGGGCTCTTTCCAGGAGAGTTCCTCCCTGGCGGCTCTGGGCTCCAGGGCCTTGTGGCTTCCCGCTGAGAACTGGCACTCAGTGGTTTGGTTTCATTTCTGCAGCTTTTCCTCCTGGGCTCCTGGCTGCACTGCAGCATGCTCTGCTCTGCCCTTGCTACACCCGTGTCGTCACTCCGGAGGCCACACTCTCCGGTTTCACGTCTCACTGTAGCAGCGAGTGCCAGTTGAGGAGGGGGTGATGAGATGGACCATCCATCTTGTGGTGAGCTGGTGACATTACCATATTTTTTTTTTTTTTTTTTTTTTGCAACCCTCACCAGGAGCTGAGTCACAATGGGCCTGATTCAGGCCATTTCTTGGCCAGGGTAATTTTGAGAGGTGTGAAGTCAAGAAAGACCCATGAGTTCTCACAGAAATATGAGTTCCTATAGCCAAGGCAGGAGTCAGTCCATACCAGTTTAGCTTACACATGTATGCAAGTGAGGGATTTGGTCCATTTAAACTCATATCATAGTTTAGAAATGGGAAGTTTTGTATTTCATTTTTTTTTTTAATTTTTAAAAGTACATTTAGTTGTTTATTGTGCGGGGTGGATTGTGCAGATATCTTCAAAATGGTAACACCAATATTAACTAATATATCCATATGTAACCCTGTGACACCTAAAAGAGGTTGCCTCATAATAGGCTTTTAATCAATTGTAAAGTCATGTGTTAGTTTTTATTGCTATTAGCATTTGAACTCCAGAGCATGACTCTGAATGCTTAGACCTTTGGGTAAAGTTCTTAATGATGCTTCGTGAAATTAGCAACTGCAAAGAAAAGTAACCAAGGTGGTAGAGGAATGGAAAGGGGGATCCGTACCAAGGGGATTTGGGAGACCCAATAATTGATTGTGGGGAAACAGACCGTTGAGTGACTGAATCGCTGTCCTCGTGGCATCTGAGGTATTGTTACGTGGAAAAGTGTGCCCAGCTGTTCCTCATCTCCACTGAAGTTGACAGATCTAGGGCAGATGGGCCAGGCTGGAGCCAAAGAATAAAAGAGGAAGCAGTAAAGATGACAAGATAAATCAGGAACAAGTATAGAAGGAACGGGAGGGCTGCGGCCTAACGAAAGTGCCAAACATGATCATGGCAGCCCTTTCCGTGAGTTCAACCTCAGTATGAGATTGATCCCTGTTGCCGCTGCTACCCTGCTCTCCCCTACACAGCATTTAGGGTCTTAGTCAGGTCTACTTTACGTGATGTCACAGAAGTTCATGCCTGGTGTTACTAAGCATGATGGTTCTCGACCAGCCCTTCCAGCCTCCCAGGGGTGCACTGCTGTGCTGGAATTTTGGGGTGTACAGGAACGATCACTAGAAGAATCTGGTGGATGAAGACCATAGAAGCTGCTAAACATACTACAAGCCACAGGACAGTGCTCCACAACAAAGAACTGTCTAGCCCCAGATGTCAGCCATGCTCTTAAGGAACCCAGGAGTAGGGGAGTAGAAGATACTAGCACAGATTAACTCAGGCTAGCTAGCTTATGCCAAGGCATTCTCCCCCCCCACCCCGCCCTCCACTTACACTAAACCATGGAACTGAATGGCTCAGAAGACTGTTAAACATTTGCTATTCTAAGAAAATGTGTGGATTACTTTATAATCATGTGTTTCTTAGCTGTCTGCTATACTTTAGTCTAAAAAATATTTATATTTCTAAATAAGCAACTGGATCTTTGTAGAGGGAAAATAACATATGCATTAGATCTCTGGGGAGTATATTGTAGGCACACACCCTCCACGCTTTCTCTGCCCAGCATTTTGCTGGCCGATGAGGCGCTATATTCAAGAGCTCCAAGGCAGTGAGTGGCCCACAGTTAGAATGTTGTGGTTGAGACGAAGATGTGACGTTGGGTGGGAGAAATTCCTTCGGGCCCGAAGGCAGCCAGTAACGAAGGAGGAGGCAGTCGCATGGGCGTGCAAAAGACTAACATCGCTTCTCAGTGTCTCTGGGAATAAAATCATGCTTTTCTGACTTAATAATACATTGCTGTTTCTAAATACTATAAGTATATGTTGTGTGCGTCCATGTGTAAACTTCCGGAGTCTTCTGAAATCCAGACTCAGCATGAAAACACATGCTATATTTGATTCTTGCATATATAGCACAGATTTTAATTTTATCCCAGTTATGGATATCTGGCACATGTGCCAATACTCTGGGCAGACTGGTGTGAAATTTAATTTGAGCAGTTAAACACAAGGGTGAGAGAGTGCAAAATACACACACGCATGCATTTCCAGCCCTCCAACATTTGGCATGTGGCTGAGAAAGACACCCAAGTCCGCTCTTTCCTGCTGAGTTTTCTTCCTCTTGTGGCAATCGGATCGCAGATTTTTCTAGAATGGCGCAAACCTTCAGAGGTTCCAACAGGGGTCCCCACCTCCCTCCTCAATGCTGCCCACAGCCGTTTCCCTTGTAAGCTAAGTGTACTTGTTAGGCAGTTTCTAGATTTGTTGTTTTAGTTGAGAGCCCCTTGCTTTCGGGATGGAAGAGGGGGCGTCTTTGAAAACATCTTCAGGGGGAGGGGGGATAGGAATAAAAGTAGCAATGAGGCCAACCTGGGTTCACCTCTCAGCCCTGTCCGTTGCTGTGTCTGAACTTTAGAACGTTTTTAAAGGCTGCTCTTCACTGATGCTAGCCGAGCCTGTATGAGACGTGGCTTTCATCCCCGGGATAGAAGTAGGCTACTGTTCCTTATTTCTATTTGTCCTGAAAATGGGAGTAACTCTAACCATGATGTTATCAGAAGGGGAAACACTGTGGTGGCACTTGGGTACCCAGTTGATACCCATTTCCTTCTCTTGGAGATACCTGGCATCCAGTCATCATTGCCCTCGCCAAAGGACATTATAGTGGGTTTTGTCAATGGTTGCTAATGTTGGTAAAGATGGCAGCCACTTCCACGACCAACCTGCCTTCACCACCTCCCCTTAGAAGTTATATCTAACACCTTTCCGCCCACTCCACATCTATTTCTACATCACTGTTGGTATTAAGTACACAGAAGCTTTTGGTCTCAAAGGACCCAGGTGTGCCAGAAGATTGTGCGCCATGTGGGAACGTCAGGAAGGGCCACTGTGCATGTGTGTGTTGTTCACAGACCAAGACCCATGAGGAGTTATCGGAATTGAGTGGGTCCATTATTTTTATGTCCCAGAGAAGGAACATGTGCTTTCTGTTGGTAAAACCGCCCATCTCTCCGTTCAATTTGTTTCCACAGAAGAGCGCGTTGTCCCCATTGAAGTGTGCCGTTCCAAACTGTCAAAATACTTGCAGGGAGTTGTTTTCCGCTGTGATAAATGTACCTTCACCTGCTCCAGTGACGAGAGCCTGCAGCAACACATAGAAAAGCACAATGAACTGAAACCTTACAAATGCCAGCTCTGCTACTATGAGACCAAGCACACGGAAGAACTGGACAGTCACCTCCGGGATGAGCATAAGGTACTAGCCCAGTACTTCCGGCCTCCCTCCCCTCCCCACCTCCGCACTCCTGTGGGGAGGGCCCCCGTGGGGAGACAGGTCACCATAGTCATACCTACTGTGTGCAAGACAGGGAGATGAATTAAAGTAATTATTACAGTAAGCCTTCATTTTCTTAGAATAAAAGAAATATAGGATCATTGTAGACCTTGTTCAGAAAAGTAGGTAGGGTGGAGAAGACAGTCATACCACCACGGTCCAAAACGTGGGGGATCTTTTCTTTACTTGATGTCATTTGTTTTACAGAATTTTGTTTATATTATGTATAAAGTGCCTTATCTTGCTTTTTTGTTTGTTTGTTTTATATCCTGACTACAATTTTGCTGTCTTATTTTAAATGTGTTTTGCTATCACAGTGGGCAGGCTTCCTGGAAAGGGCAGTCAGTGGCTCTGTTGGGCTTTGATTTCTGTGATTTCACTGGCAATTGCTCAAACCCACCATTACCACAACAAGAAAGAAAGCATGGCCAGGGCATCACTGAATGAACGCAGTAGTTTTCGCATAAAACTTTGCCCAACCAAAGGAGACAGAGTGTGGGTTCTTAGTTCCCCACCTCTTGACTCTCGGTCATGTAAGTTCTTTCCAGGGTTTTGCTAAGGACAGAGACTTTCAAAGGCATCACTATGAATATCTGGACAATTTAAGAAACCGATTGTTCTGATGGATTAAGAAGGACGTGTGATGGAGATTTGTGGGGTAAATTCTCTTCTGTGGTTTGCTGAGAATCAGAGCCATCCTCCATGACTGGCTGTCTTACTTGGGGTAGGGCTTATTTGGTTTACCGTGGCTCTAGGTGATCACTCCAGGTTTTGCATATGGCCTCCAGCATAGGAGGAGTTATGATTAGTAATTGTTTCTGAGAATAGTCTATTGAAATCCTTTCAAATGAACTGAGTCCAAAACAGAACGGCTATCAAGCATTTACTCAAGAAAAACACTTTGGATGCCGCTTCCACTTTTCTCGTTCTGCATCCTCTCCCACAGAAGCTCAGCCACGCTTTCTTCGTCTTCCAATCCCAAGTTATAAATATTTCAGTCTGAATTATCTCTGGGTAAGGGCTAGAATTTTTCTGCTGGGTCCTGAGCTTCGTCTCAGGGCTACAATTTGATGGCTTGGTGGCAACTTCTGGTTGCCCGTTGCGGCCTCGGAAGTTAAAGCTGAGCAAGGAAGCCGAGGTTATCTCGTTGGAAGTTTTCATATTCTTTAAAACGTCGTCTGTCTCCCTGAGCATTGCTCATCCTAACTCACAGGGAAATGTATTCCAGAACAAGCTTCTTGTAGCCGTTCATGTGTGCATCATTTCTGCACAGACATCTTTTGGTCATGGCGTTCAAGCTTTCAGGCTGGTACCCAGGAACAGGACAAGTCACTGTTGTTGACCGTGGCTGGCAACCACTGAATTAGTCTCAATTCTTCTAGAGTCGTTGCAGTGGCTTCTGAGCTACTAAGAAACCCAGAGAGGGTTAGAAATCAAACAAAATAATGGAGCCAGCCAAAGGCTTCCTGGACAGGGTGTTGAAGTCTGGAGCTAGGGAATGTGGGTTGGGAAGTGGGGTTCTCCAGAAAGAGGGGACCAGCTTCAGAACTTTTCAAACAGAAAAGCCTGAGTAATTACTTTTGCCCCATTGCTGATTGTGTATGCATTAAGAAGCCGCTTCAGTGTGGCGGTTGTTTTCTGGTTTAACCACGGGGATTGTTGTACTGTACTCAGAGGCCTGGTAAGAGCAGACAAAATCCTTGTACTTCCTGCATGTTGGCACTCAATCTATGCTCCATAGACTGTTTGTGAATTCGATTGTGCTCCAATACAGCAAAAATTGTATAAAACATAAAGGCAACCATGCTCTCAAAGGCCTAAAATACGAAATCAGTAACAATATCTTGTATTTTAGATCACTTCTGTTATACCTTTACCATGTTATGGTATATTTTTAAACCTTGCCCTTTCTTGTGGCTGACGAGTGTGTTAAATCCAATGAGCACCTACCAAGGGCTGAGGAGTCGCCACTTTGAGCATGCCCAGTGAGTTCCATCTTTGTCTCTGTTCCTAAGTTTATGAGATTCATGTTAGATAGAAGCACTTTCTTTTTCCCGTTTTCTATTCTTTTTTCACCTCTTAAGTGACAGCTCTCAGATGATGGGCACTGGTGCTGGGCCCCAGGAGAACATGGCTGTTCGTCAGGGTGAACAGTGCACACATGTCAGAATTCATGGGAAAGGTAGGGGGCTGGAGGTGTGCTCAGGAGACTTGCTGAGGATGCAAATGGAGGCGTTAATGACTTTATCACAAAAACGAGGAATTAAAGGCCTGAGAGAATGAATCAGAGAGCAATGTCACTTATTTTATTTGCCAATCTTAGTAGCTACAAAATCCTGATGAAACTACATGAAAGCTACTAGAATACTCAGGAGCTTATCGATGTGGCAGGATATAAGATAGGTACACAAAACTGAATTCCTAAATGCTGAAAAAAAAATTATAAAAGACTAATTGTATCTATTAGCATCAAAATAACAACCTAGTTATTGAGAGCTACAGTAAAATTAGTATTGATCATTTTTCCTAAACTAACCTACAGATTTAATATAATCTCCGTTCAAAACTTTGAGAAGTATTTTTTTTTATAGAAATTGTTAAACGGAATCTAAATTTTGTGTGGTGGTGGATTAGTCCAGTGCTTCTCAAACTGTGGTTCACAACATCTTTGGGGGGTTGAATGACCTTGTCACAGGGCCTCATATCAGATATCCTGCTTAACAGATATTTGCATTATGGTTCATAACAGTAGCAAAATTACTATTATGAAATAAAAACGAAATAATTTTGTGGTTGGGATCACTGCACCATGAGGAACTGTATTAACGGACTGCAGCATTAGAAAGGTTAAGAACCACTGAATTTGTCTAAATGGTGAAAAGAAACAAAGTTGGGAGACTCAGTCCTTCTTGCTTTCAAAATGAAGTGAAGCTATAGTAATTAAAGAGTGCACCATTATTACAAGCACAAACACACAGTCTAAGGGAACAGAAGAAAAAAAAAGTCCAAGAATAGACT
Source organism: Microtus ochrogaster (assembly GCF_000317375.1). Classification (NCBI taxonomy): domain Eukaryota; kingdom Metazoa; phylum Chordata; class Mammalia; order Rodentia; family Cricetidae; genus Microtus; species Microtus ochrogaster. The sequence continues at coordinate 48,459,295 of NC_022031.1, forward strand.
GTCACGTAAATGTGGTCCATTGGTTTCTACCAAGCATGTCAATACAATAGAGAGATGGCATTCTTTCAAAGGTAGTTCTGGAACAGCTGGGTTTACATATAGAAGTTTCAACCCCTGGTCTTTACGTAACTGTACAAAAAAATCTGTTAAAATTGATCATAATATTTGGGATAACCTATAGACATTAGTGAAATAAGGAATCCTGAGACACTGGGTGACAGAATAATACTTAGATAAAGCATAAAAGTTGTGGACATTAAGAGAAAAAAAGAATATAAGTTGAATGTCATCAGGATTAAATATTTGCTCTTTAAAAGATGGCATTAAGGAAAAAGGCCAAGAAACAAACCTAAAACAGATATTAGCCAATTATTTGCACCAGGCCACGGAACCAGTTCTACTCAGTGTGAGTGAAAAATCGAGTAGCCAATTTTCTAGAAAAGGACAAAAAAGTGGGTAAATGCTCCATTCAAAGATGCTTGGCACAATCTACCACCAGCAAAGCAGAGGTTAAGGAGGTAGTAAGTTTTCACTAACTACCAAGGTGGTCGATCCCAGGCTGTCAGTACTATGCTGTCAATACCGAGGTGTTATTGGGGATGTGGAGAAAGGTGGAAAACACCATGGCGTGTTGGTAGAAGCGTACAAGATTACAGCTGCGCTGGAGTACTTTGGCAAGCTGTTTCAATGTTATGCATCGTGTTGACATCAGACCCAGCAATCCTACTCTGGCTGTCAATTTTCTATTACTGTGAGGAAATGCCATGACCACTCTTCTAAAGAAAGCATTCAATTGGAGCTGGCTTACAATCAGAGGTTTAGTCCATTCTTGTCATGGTGGGAAACATGGTAGTCCACAGGCAGGTAAGGTTGGAGATGGCACTGGGAGTTCTACACCTGCATCCCCAGGCAGCAGGAAGAGAGACTTTGAACCTGGCTTGGACTCTTGAAACCTCAAAGCCCACCCATGGTGACATACTTTTTCCAAGGAGGCCACACCCACTCCAACCAGAGGACACCTCCTAATCCCTGCCAAGTAGCACCCTTCCTAATGACCAAGCATTCAAGTCCGTGAGCCTGTGGGGACCATTCTTCTTCACAGCACCACACTGCCTTTAAGTAGATGGGTAGATGAAATACAGACTGTCTATCCAGTGGAAAGCTGCCCATGAGTAAGGAATGAATTACTAGCATTTCGTGGCATGGATGGGTCTCAGGTCACAGTAGATGGACAGAAGCCAGACTTCGGTTTCATGTGACTTTCTGGAAAATACATAGTAGCCACGGGAAGCAGCTCAGAACTTGCCTGGGACTGAATCTTGAAAGTAAGGCTTGATTATAAAGGATGTGAGGGGTGGGTCAGAGAGAAGGATATTTCTAAGCTGCCTTGGGTGAGGGTTGTACCAATGAGTAAATCTACTTTAAAAAAAAAAATTAGCTGATCATTTAAAATAGATAAATTAAATGGTCAGTGAATTATACTCCAATTCCCAAACTCAACCCCATAGTAAGTCCTCAGTAGTTGCTAAGTTTCTGAAGTATGTCCTACGAAATTGATCGTTGGACCAATAGAGCCTGATTAATGCGTGAGCTGCCTACAATAAAACCCGAGTTGAGGATGGCTGCCACGTTTTCAATAAGACATTGCTAAGTGTAGTGCTTTTTATATTCTGTCACAAATCGCTTGAGAGGATGTTGCGTGGGGAAGAAAACCTAAGGGAAAGTAAGGCACCATAGGATGTGTTTTCCCATGAAAGGATTTTATTAATCAGAGCTGGGCTTTTCATCAGCCTTGGCCATCTAAATGCTCCCTGCCAAAGCTGGAGACCCGGAGTGGATCTTTAAAGACACCAATACCGTGTGCCAGGTGGACGGAAAGCTGTTAATATCAGAAAGGGTCCTCGAAGTCAAATACATCATTGCATTTACGAACCAAAATGTCAAGGGCTCTTGACACAGGCTGCCATGTTTTTCCTCAGAAGCCAGAGTGCAGAGGAGAAGGGCGACAATCAGAACCCTCATTTTAGAGGTGACAAACAGAACCCTGTCCTTCCAGACCCTTCTCCGTCAGCGAGCAAGGAATCGTGTAATCTCCTGGGATCTAAAGCAAAGAGTGCAGCTGTTTGGTTTTATCACCCGTTCACTCCCTGCCTGTTTCCCATCACTAGATCCTCTGGAAGGCCTCATTTTCTTTTCTGTCCATTTCTCCCCTCCCCCTATACATACACGAGGAAATCTTAGCGATACTACTTCCAAAAAAAAAAAAAGCATTTCTCACTTAAAAAAGCACACATTTTTAAAAGAAAAATTTAAGCATATGCAGTACCTTGTTAATGCTCGTTATGATCCTGAAATCTCTTTTCCACTTAAAGGAACGTAAAAATATATTATTTCCAACTTGGTTTTCTCATAAAATTATCATGTTCGGTATATTACATTTAGGACAGTCTATTCAGGCATTATACATTTACTAATTGAATTTACTTTGAAGTGGTTTTAATTTTTTATACAAATGGAGCCTCAAGCAATTGAACTCCAAGAAATGTGTATTTTTGACTCTGTGTGTGTGTGTGTGTGTGTGTGTGTGTGTGTGTGTGTGTGTGTGTATGCGCGCGTGCAGGCAAGCAGCCGTTTTCAGGAAACAACAGAACCTTCAACCCAGAAACAAACAGCAAGTTCTGGGCTCTTAATTCAGTTTTCTGAATTCATGAAATACACAGTAGTACAAGTTTCAGAAAAGGAGTTTAGGGCTAAACTACAGTGTTTGGGGGAGAGCTGCTTGTGTTGGTTGCTCTGAGGCCACCAATAGAGTCTGACCTCAATTTGGAGAACAGAGTTCACATTCAGTTGGCCTGGGTGGACCAAAGAGTTTCCTGGCCGACTCAGAAGGACATAGGACACCCCGAGGAGGAAGAGGAGAGTCCGAGGGGTTGTGCGGCCTTTTCAAAGATTGCCCTACCAAATTGGTTGTTGGACCAATAGAACCTTATTAATGCATACTTGAGGCATTAACCCAGGAAGTGGAGAGGGGCAGAGCAGAATCACGTCTCTGTCACTCTGTGTATCTCTCAGATTTACTCCCTAATATTTATCTTTGATTTTTATTCTTTAATAAAATAACTTCTAAAAAATCTCAATACTATAAATCTTCCCTCATTTCAAACTACCAAACATACCTTTATCCACATTTTTTTTATTGCAATTAATTTCTGGGCTAACTACCAGTGGACAGTCCAAGGCTTCCGAAGACTTCCACAGGCTCTAGGCCTCCCTGGAGGTTTGTGCTATCTCAACATTGCTCTCCCTCCTGTTGGCTTTGTTTGTTGATGTGTCAACTGGACATCTGTCTCTTCATGGGGTTGAGAAGGCAGAGAAGCCAGAATCAGACAAGTAAGAAATGTGACCATTTTTCAGAAGTGTGTGCCTCCAAGAGCCTTGGACAATATTTACCAAGTCAGCATTAGACAGAGATGTTATTTACCCATAACCTTTGAAAGTATCCACTCTCTTCCCCTGTCAAAACCCAAGGCTCCCACTCCAACTTGCTTCTCTACAGACACATGCCTGAATTTCTTTCCACAATCTAACACTGCCTCTCCTGCTATAGACACTCAACTAAATGAATCTGGAATTGCTTCTCAAAGATGGAATTTGAAGAAGCCTGTTTGTTCAAGCTAGCGAAACTTAGTGGCCTTGCCAGCATCTTTTGCCAGGTTGCTTTGGGTTCAGAAGCCTGGCAACAGCTCAGCTGATCGGGTCAGAGCTTGTTGATGCTGCCCTTCTCCTGGCTTCCTTCAGCACTTGTGTCTGGAGTTACATACCAAGGTTTCCAAATAAGTAGACTTCATCTGGACTTTGGTCTGTCAAAAGTCTGTGAAAAACTCGACTGTGTTTCAAGAAAGTGGATCTGGTCCTTGTCCTCTGTGCTCTGTACCTGTATAGTTATTCCATGATCCTCTGTTTGTACTGTTCTTAACAGAACTTTTATTTTGAAGGACACATCTCAAGGCATGCTACTTGCCCATTAGAGTTTGCAACACAACATTGTTATCAATACCGTTTTCCTTTCTTTCTTTTCTTTTCTTTTTTTTTTCCTGGACTAGCAAGTCTCACCATAGCAGGCATTTTTTTCCTGCATCCTGCAAGTGCTTTTGTACTGTCTTGGGTGGTTTGCTATAGGAGAAAAAACAAACAGAGCTATGGCTCCTGAAGAGAAGAGAACCCACTTCATGACTCTAGTATGTGTTTTCTAGTATGTATGTTCTCATCTTCCGACGTGGAAAGCAACTGTAATTGTGTACACAGCAGTCCAAGGTTAAAAGGATGCCTGTCAAAACTGCTGCATACATTTATAGTCTATAACAGATATTTACTAAGTACTTTTTAATCAACTAGAAAATGTCTCGTTTTATTTTCACACCAGCAATCAAATTCATGGGATACGAATGCTATGAATTCTTTATGCATTATCGTCTCGTGGGTTTTCATGTCACCCGATAAAGTTAAATAATGCTCCTTGCATGTGAAGTGCACACTTGACCTAACAGTCTGCACTGGCCATACACAGCAAAGTAAGAGGTGTTTGCTACCCCAAAGCAGATAAGACACACAAGGTTAAACCAAGACTGAGGATCCAGCATGCTCTGTTCCTCATAGAAGCAACCATAATGAGATAGCACACCAGCCCAGCTCACAGCGGCCTCTGAAGAACTTTCAGACCACCTAGCTGCTTTACTTGCCTGGGATGTTTTCCTTTCCTTTTCTTCCAACTTTGTTGGGCATAGTTGACAACGAAAACAATGTATTATTGAGGTTCACCGTGTGGTGCTGTGGAACCCTTGGAGGAAGAGCCCCCTTGTGCACTGCTGGTAAGAATGGAAATTCATACAGCCTTTGTGGAGAAGGGCAGGAGGTTCCTCGAGAAGATAAAAATTGAGCTAGACCTGGTGACTCAGGCCTGTGAATCCAGTCATTCCAGATGCTGAAGTAAGATGTCTGGAAGGTCAAGGCCTGCCTTAGCTTTGGAGTAAGTTCAAGGTCAGGCTGGACAGCCTACCATGATAGTGAGATGCTGTCTCATATATAAAAAGTAGAAAAGAGTAAAAGGACTGGAGATACAGCTTAGTGGGAGGCATGAGTGGAGTACATTGGACCAACCGTTCCTTTTCTGAAAATGTAAGGAGAAGACAATCTGGTATCCCCTCTCCCCTGAGACCATGTGCTCCTGCTGTCATCGTATTGTTTACATGGAAACCACCAAAGCATCTGCTGGTGTGTAATAAATGAAGAAAATTGTGGTTTGCACGATGGAATATTATTCAACCAGAAAAAGGAAAGGAATCCTGCCATTCAGGACAACTGGATGAACGTTGGATGTGTCCTCTCTTTAAGGTTTCACCGTAACTCTTTGCAGGGGCACTGCCACCTGAGAATGAATGCAACATGCTTTTCAAATTACTATCTTATTTATTTATATGTAAACCAGTGTTTTGACTGCATATGTGTGCGTGCCTGGTGCCCACAGAAGTCAGAAGAGGGTGTTGCATCGCCGGAGATTGGAGTTCATGATGCTTGTGAGCCATCATGTGGTTGCTGGGAATTGAACCTGGGTCCTATGGAAGAACAGCCAGTCCTCTTAACGCCTGAGCCATCTCTCCAGCTCCTTTCACAGCATTTTTAATCTGCATCCTGTGGGCAATCGTACAGATGCTATTTTGTTTTTCACACCAATTCCCTTCCTGTATCCCCATCTGATTTTCAAAGACAGCCAAGGAGCTGCTTGCAACTGTGCCTAAGTCAGGGGTTAACAGAAGGGTGACCCGTGGTTGGCAACCAAGAAGGTGTTGGAAATTTTTAAAGAGTTGGAAAGCTCAAGAGCATATTTTCTGACCAATGAAGCAGTGCAGATTCCCTACCTTGCTTTCCGTAAATAGGTGTTGATGCACGTTCAGCTGTGTGCGTCTTCACCTGGCGCTCCTGGCGGCTTCTGGGCAGTCTAATCATTGTGGGAGAGGCTCTGTGATCTACAAAGCTTACAAGAGTCATATCTCTGCCTGTGCGTAAGTCATTCTCAGCACCACGGTGTCAGTTAGCGACCACCAGGCATTACGGATGCCAGCAACGGGCCGTGGTCCCATGTGATCTGCTGTTACCTTTTCTAGAGAGGGAAGGGTACTCTGGCTGCTCTGATGGTGAGAATAAATGGTCGGGAATAGGAGCATCCTGATTGGGTGTCTCATGGGAAGATAAACTTGTGCGGCTGTGTCATTGTGTGTGAGGGATGCAGCAGGTTCAGGAGTGCAGGCTTAGGAATAGGAATGTGCTGGGAAGTTCAGTGAGTTGAGGTGATGGGAACAAGGGTTGCTTGGAGAAGGTGTGTAAACCACACTCGTCCCCCCCCCCATGGATTTTGTCCTCAGGGTGAAGATTGATATTTTACAAGCCTGTGACGTGTGTGTGTGTGTGTGTGTGTGTGTGTGTGTGTGTGTGTGCAGATGGGGCTTTTGTATACACGTGTATGGAGCTCAGAGGCCACTGAGTATCTTCCTCAATCACTCTCCACAGGAACTCTCAACAATGCTGGGGCTCACCCACCCAAAGTCCCAGCAAACCTTTCTGTCTCCAGCTCCTCAGAGCTAGGACTGAAGGGCGTACCACCACGTCCAACATTTTATGTGGGTCCCGGGGATCCAAACATTGTTCCTCACTCTTGTACAGGAAGCTCTTACTGACTTACTTCTTTCCCCAGTCTCCTAACATTTCCTTAACGATGGCTGTGACCACACCGGGGAATAGATACAGGAAGAGAGGAGAATGGATGCTGCCGAACCATTTTTGCAATGGTGATCCAGACAAGAGAGATGGTGGGGCTAAGCAGGGCGGGAGAAAGGCTTCTTTCTTCTGTGTTCAGATTAGCATTTAGATGGCTGGTTTGGGGGTTTTAAACGTTAGAATAACCCAGCACTATAAAGATTTTTTTTTTTTAATTTTAGAAATCTCATTACATAGCAAAAAAAAAATAGTTTTACGTCTTAATTGCCTTGCAAAGATTACAGACATCTTCAGGACAGATAAATCCCGGGTTGTCCCGGGATGAACGTCTACCGTGGAAATGCCACATACTGTTTCAAAATTGTGCGGAATCCAAAACATTGAACTGTTTCCTAGGGAGGGAAAACACACAAGCATCGTTCATCAGAAATTCCTGAAAAGGAAGAGGGACAACAGAGCATTTGGTTTAATGACAGATCTCCTTCTGGTACCATGAGCTTCGTGAGAACCAGGGGCTGCAAAGAGGAACCCCAGGCCTGGCGAGGAGAGAGCAAAATCCACTGATTTCATGGATCCCGTTTTCCTAGGTAGACCAGCAAACCACCATGAACGAGCGAGCCTTCTGCCTCCCCTCCGATGTTCCAGTCTTCTCTCCAGAATCGCCAGGGCCGTGTTCAGTCTTCTCTCAGCACTGCCTTGGCCCCGGTCCTCTGAGTCGCGTTCTCTCACATTTGCCACAGCAAATGATGACGAGCCCATCTGCCAGGCATATGGAATTGGTGATGCTCAGCAAATCTTTGTCCCAGCCCGGCCCCAGAGAATATTTCGAACTGTCTTGTGAGCCCTCTTTCCTCTCCTGTACCCTCATTGTGCCGTCTACCACGGCAGCTGTGGAAGCGGCCTACCTAATTATTGACGTCTGCCGTCATTCGACAGCCGTACTGTGAGCTTCTGAGGCAGGAACCGAGTCATGTTTGTCTTGGCATTCCCCTCCCTGGCCTTCCACAGGGGATCGGAGCACCCACCTCATCCAGAGCCGTAATCTCTGGCTTGTTTTAGCGGCCTCGCCTGTCATCCCTAACAGCTCCGTGCGTGCGGCTGCTAAAGTTCAGATGAGAGGAACAGAGACGGCTCCCGTTGACCTCGTAACCAGAGCGCTATAGATTTTCTAGTTTGGATTATTGCTTCCTTTGAGCGATACTTTGAAGAAAGCTCAGGTTCCCCCATTATCCTAACTACATTTTAGGTAAACAAAAATCATCCACTGTGTGTGTACATGTTCTTCACTTTGTTTTGCGATGGGTCTGTTCCTGAGCCTGGAACGTCTCTTCCGGGCTTTTTTTTTAAATTATTTATTTATTTATTATGAGTACAATATTCTGTCTGTGTATATGCCTGCAGGCCAGAAGAGGGCACCAGACCTCATTACAGATGGTTGTGAGCCACCATGTGGTTGCTGGGAATTGAACTCGGGACCTTTGGAAGAGCAGTCAGTGCTCTTAACCTCTGAGCCATCTCTCCAGCCCCTCTTCCGGGCTTTTATGTGGTTCTGGAGACCAGAACTCAGGTCCTCACCCTTGAGCAGTAAATCCTTTTCCCACTGAACGGTCTCATCAGCCCCATAGTTAACACACACTGAATGAGCTCTTAAGGTTAGTTAGCTGTGAGTTTTCGTTTGTTTTGTTTTGTGTTTTTAGGTAATCCTAGTCTCATAAATAGGCTGTGGTCAGTTTCAAACACAAAGCTAAACTAGTAGCAATAGTGTGGTCTCCAGTAGACGCTAAGAGTCTATAAAGTTAAGAGTCAGAAGTCTTGTGGTTCTGGCTGGAACAGCCTAGAAGTGTGGTTGACAGGAGCATGGAAGAAAGTTCTGATTCTCATTGCTGGTAGTCAGGATACCTCGAAGAGCGTCTTTGCATGCAGAGCTACTAAAAGTTTGGGGGGCTAAAGATGCTCGTATTTTTTTTAACTTAGAGTTGACTCAGTACTATAGGTTTTGTGATGCCTTGGACTTTGTTTTCGGTACCCGTGTCTCACAAGTTTGATGAGAAGGTTCAGTGATGTTCTCTGTGGAATAGGGAGTCGGGGACAGTTCTGTCACTGAGAGTCAGGATGAAGAAAAAGACCTCTCAGGCTCCTAGTTTGTTTGGTCTCGGATGCAAACACACAGACATAGGGGGGAAATTCTACTGGAATGATCTCCTCCCGAGAGAGCCTGTGCGGTCTGGTTCATTATTCCATCATCTGCTTGGGCCTTTTTCAGGTCAGCCGGAACTTCGAGCTGGTTGGACGGGTTAACTTGGATCAGCTGGAACAGATGAAGGAGAAGATGGAGAGTTCCAGCAGCGACGACGAGGACAAGGATGACGAAATGAGCAGCAAGGCTGAAGACAGAGGTTAGTCTCACCCTGCCCTCTGAGTCCCAGATGGCACCCAGAGCGTCCACAACCGAGACAGAAGGGAAGCAGGAGGCTGCTGTAGGAAGAACAGAAGGAATGATCCTTCTTGGTTAAGTAGCAGAACAGACCGGCTTGGGCACCATCAGGGGCCCTGTCTTTACAAACTATTACCAGCTATAGACACTCCAAGGAAAACAGAGATTTTCTTCCTAATTATAGATATATGTTTGCTGGAGGGAAAAAAAAAATATGGCTCCTGGCAAGGAAAACTAGTTCAGAGGAACCTTCAAAATGAAGATAAGCAAAGAGCAGGCTGAATGACGCTGTGGGGCTATCGAGGAGCGGGAGTGAACTTGGAACTGCACACTCAGTTAGAATGATGCTGCTAGGGTCGTAGTGAGAGAATGCAATGAACTTGAACTCTCTACACTTTCCCCTGCAGGCCTTCCTCTTAACTCCCTTAGAGCTCTGTTTCCACTCTGTCGCGAGGGAGAGACTGTCTCTCTCGTCCTTCTGTGTACATGCAGAAAACACCAGCAAAGGTTTTGTGGGAGTTTTGAACTATATTTTAACTGCCATTCTGCCATTATTCTAAGATTAAAAAAAAGATTCCAAAATGTGTTAGTTACAGATAACTCATTTAGGAGATCTAAAAAGTTGTCCTTATCTGCTGGTTAAACATGGAACACTCTAGGCGTGCTCAGGCTGACTGAGGTATGCGTGCCTACATGTGTGTTGGGATGGGGATGGAGGGCTAGAAAGAGGAGGGTCCAGCAGCTAAGAGTACTTGCTACTCTTGAAAGAACCGAAGTTCAGTTACCAGCACTCCGTTTTGGCAGCTCACAGCCACCTGTAACCAGCTCTAGGGGCTCAGATTCCTTCTGGCCTCCATGTGCACGTAGCCACAGACATACTCAAAATTCAAAAGAAGTAATGGGATGGGTTCTTTGAGTTGGGGATTGAGTAAAAAGTTCATGCGTGGATACTGTAAATATGAGGAAAAAGCTTGTAGCTACCACCATTGCAGTGACGGGAAAATCATATTAACGGCCATTACTGAACATTGTTTCTTTAGTCTCATGAGGGGGTTTCCTCAGTTCCCCGGTCAGATCATGGCCCCTGTCTGTAGGACTTGGCTTCATGTTTGGGTGAGATCACCAACTATCAAATAATAGTGATGGGGGCAGTGATATTATTGGTGTATAATAGTGATAGGGTGGACAGTATAGAGATTTTTTTAACTTAAAATCTTCAGACTTTGAACTTTGGTATGTTCTTTGGTTTAAATTTACAAGCAAAAAAATATTGTATATTTAAGTGTTTTAAAATTGTGGAATGGCTAAATGGAGCTAGTTAATATAATTTTTTCTCACATGCTTATCTTGGGAAGTAAGAACTTAATCAACTGAGCAGTTTCAAACTTCAGCAACATTATTAATTATGGTCACCACGATAGAAAATTGATCTCCTGAACTCTCACTCTTCCTACCTACATGAAACTTGGTGTCTTGACCAGTGTGTCCCCAGCTGCCCGCCCACCCATGGGCTTTGGCAATACCCATGTCACTGAGTTTGACCGAGGTTTCATATTGAGTGAAACGGTTTAGGGTTTGCCTTTGCACACGGTTTACTTCCTTTCACGTGCAGCCCTCATCCGTGTCGCCTCAGACGACAGGATTCCCTGTCTTAAAGTAGGACGGTGTAAAGGGCACACCAGTGGGTGTGTGCGTCATCTCTTCTGTTTCCTTTCACACACAAAGGGCACACACAAAGTGATGGATTCTGTCTCTGCTGTTGTGAGTGCTGCCGGAGTGCCGGCCTCTTTTGGTAGACTCGCTTGGTTTTCTTTGGGTGTCAAGCCAGTAGTGAGCTTGCTAAGGAACTTAGGATGGCCCATAATGGCTACCCTAATTTTTGTTCCTAATTAGCTAGGAGTCTACAGTGTTGTGCTTTTCTTAGCTTCACCAACACTTGTTAGCGTTCCCACTTTTGGTCGTAGACACTCTTAACTGCTATGGAGCAGCACCTAAGGCTTGAATTTGCATTCCCTCCTGTTCGTGATGCAGAATGCCTTTATAGCTGATGTCCTTTGCATATCTTCTGAGAAATGTTTGTACAAAACCTTTGTCTATTTCTTAATTGGGGAAATTCTTCACTCAAGTATTGGCTGAGTTGTTTGGGTTCTGCATACGTCCGGGATGTTGACCCTGTGACAGATGTGTAGTCTGAAGATGTCACCTCCCCTCTGTGGGCGCCTTTTCATCCAATGTCTCCTTAAAGGCTCAGAAACTTTTCAGCTTGTTCGTCTATTTTTTTGCTCTTTTCACTTGTGCTTTGGGGGTCATGTAAAAAACATGAAAAATTGTCTTCAGACCCATCTTGAGACCGGTGTCATGGAGATTCCCTGTTTCCTCCAGCAGTGTTTACAGCTTCGGGGCTTACATTGCATTTCAATCTCTTACTTCTTCTTTTGAGTTATTTTTTTCTTGCTGGGAGATCAGGATCTGGTTTCTTCCTTCTGCCTAGGATGCCCGATTGTCCTGGTGATCATTTACAAGACTGTCTTTTCTTGTAAATTGCGTGATATTGGCAACCTTCTCAAAAATCAATGGCTGTAAATGTAAGATTCACTTCTGGACTCTGTTCTGCTCCATTGATCCATGAATCTGATTTTAGGCTATTTTGATTAACTTAGTTTTGCAATATCATCCTAAAGTCACAGAATGTGGAGCTTTTTATGTTTTCTCTGTGTTGCTCTAGTTGTCCTTGAACTCACAGAGGTCCGTCCACCTGACTCTGCCTCCCGAGTGCTGGGATTAAGGGTGTGTGCCACCACTGCCTGATTTCAAACTTTTTATCTTTATCACATTACATTATTGTGGTTTTTTTTGGGGGAGGGGGGTTCTTCTGTGGTTATTTGGTATTATAAAGATAAGAAAGGCCTAGAGATGTAACTGACTGATAAGAGTACTTGCCTATTGTGTGAGAAGCCACCTTCTCACACCACCCCACCACAACCAAAAACATTGATTAAATGACATGATAGCCAAGGCATGGACCTATGACCTATCTAGAGTATAGTAGGTAACTCAACTATAAACCCAGCGAGGTTGAATCTCACAGTCTTCTGGCTCCTTTGTACACTGCACACACTTCCAACCCCCCAAGTGATAAAATGTTCTTTATCAAAGGGAACCTAGCCATGAAATCTGAGGGTGCATGGACCCTGGGGCTAGACTCTAAGGGCCCACGGCAGAACATCGGGCCAGCCTGAGCCAGGTGTCTTTCGTAGGTAGTTCTTTTCTGATGTGGGTTTCTCAGCCACGTCCTTCCACTGTGATAACCAGTTTGGCCTTTGAATCTTCAACCAACAAAGATAACAGAGCCTGGCTGTCAAGATGTGCTCACTAGTCAAGCTACTTCCTATGTCCAGCTCGTGAGGCGACACAAACCAAACTGGCTCACCTGTGGATCACGCCATTTCTTCTCAAGGATATGATTGTGAACCCAGAAGTATGCCTTTTTTTCCTCTTCCTTTTTTTTTTTTAAGGAAAAAAAAAACCTTTTCACAAACATGTTCTTCATAACAAATTTTTACCATCCCTGCACTGTTTTGAGTGTCCTCAGGGAGAGGGAGGGAAAGGATGGTTCCGACTGAGGGCACAGAGGGTCCTTTTTCTTCCTGATGCTCTGACCTTGCTGTCCCTCTTTAGGAGATAAAAGATTCCTTATTGGGTATCATGGCTTTCTCGTGTCTAAGGCTGAGCACATGCTATTTCTGAAGACATCAGCATTCCAGAGTCCTCTATTTCCCCAGTGATGTCTCCCAAAAATAGATGAAACAAGCCTAGGCCGTGAGGAAGCACAGTCCATGGTGAGATGTGTAAGGTAACAATCAGGCTGGTCCAGCTCGGACTCTCTTTGCCCATTGGGCTCTCAGCAGGAGACCAGATGTAACTAGAGAGAACGGCAGGCCTTCTGCTTCTCACTGGAAAGTGTTGTGTCTGCATCCACCAGACCTAAACACATGACGCAAAAGTCCTTCTCAGGTAAACAAGTTAGTATGGGGGACTGACCCTAGTGCCTTAGGAATTGCAAGCCAAAACCGTTCCTTCCCTGCCACCCGTCCTTGCAAGAACAGCTTCCTTTGTCCCATCCCCTTTGAAACCATCTAGAATCAATCTTCCACCACCTCAGTAGATTCTTGCCAAGAAGACAGAGTCAACAATAGCCTCGGGTGTTTTTGCCAGACATCCTGGCTTCTGGCAGAGGACAGGAGGGGGTATTAGCTCAGCTCTCAAGCTGAGGGAGAGTGATTTAAGATCTGACAGGTAGAATGGCTTCTTCTTTGAGGATGAAGCTGAGCATGTGCCCTTGGAGACAATAGATGACTGGCTTCATGTTTCCTGAGGGCAAAGGAGCAAGTGCTAGCAACATTCTCCTCATGGGTAATCTGGGCTTTCATAGAGATGCCTTCCGCTGGGGGCTCCACGGCCTTCTTGCTACCCAGTTCCTTTCCAAACAAGAGAGCTGGGGAGTGTGCTCAACACAGACACACAGCAAGATCTGCCTGGGAAGCTCAGAGGGAATTTCAGAGAGCAGCCATGCATGAAGAAATTGAAAGAACCCAAGCCGAACGCTGCCCGCCCCGCCCCCTCTCATTATGCAACTGGGAGGAGTCAGGAAGGCATTCTGTTGATTTCTTGCCCAAGATAATCCCTGCTAAGGAATTAATGCGCGGAGCAGATGGTGCTGTCTCATTTCCAGTGAAAAGAATCAAGGAAGATAGTCTGTGCAATTATTTTTAATGGCTTGTGTGGTGATCTTCTTAATTTGTGAGATGTCTCGTCTTTTGTGAAAACTGGCCTTGTTCACATAGCCTTTTGTGAGAACAGAGCCCCAGTTAGTGTCCTGAAGATTTCCTGAGCTATGGGAGCATTTCAAGTAGGAGATGTCTTCCTGTGACATCTCCTCTGTGGGGCCCACAGAGATGACGATGATCAGATTTCCCCCAAACTTCATCATTTTTGCAGAATGGCTTACCAGTGTGAGGTCTTGGCCCTCCGTGGGCCAATGTAAGACTTGGGGGCTTAGGACACAGGACAGCACAAAGGCCCTATGAGCCCTCACCTTTGAGCTTGCCAGGGGGTGTAGCCTTAGAGCAATTAGCTAAACAACCACGTTTATCAGACCTCTCACTTGTGCCAGTATCACAGGAGTAAACAAAACAGCTGCGTCAATATTTGATGTGTACAGCAGACCGGTCCCGAAATGTCTGTCTGGCCCTGCATTTGTGAATATCACTGGTTGAGGAATAAATACTGAGCAGCTGGACCAGGATCTGTCATTGACTGAGGACATGCCTTCTTTTCTTTTTTAACGATTCCATGTGTTTATTTATGGCACGCGTGAGAGAGTGGCATATGCGGCGGTCATACTTGCAGGAGTTGCTGGTTTTCTTCTCCCGTCATGTGGGCTCCAGGGAGCAGAGTCAGATCAGGCCTGGTGGCAAGCAACACTAATCCCCTGAGCCATCTCTCTGTACTAGACACGCTTTTATATAGGCCCCCACCCCCACCCACGTCACACTGTCTAGGGCCCCATCACACGAGGTTCTTTGCAGGGTTTCTAACTGTCCCGGGAACACGTTGAACTCACGTTATAAAGCTTCGGACTCACTTGGGATTGAGTAAAAAGCCCTGTGGTCTATACTGTATGACCATGCTGGGCTCTTCCTGGGGTCTCTTTCCTTCTTGGTGAAAAGAGGAAGCTGATTCAGAGAGACACTGAGTAGCAGCCAAGCTGTCAGAGCCCTCACCCAGAGTGTGCAGAAGGGATGGGTTAATTAGAAGATAGATGCCACAGGATCCCAGAGGAGACCCAGGAGCCTTTTCTGGCAGGAGATTTGTTAATGATGGAAGCTATTGCTTAAGTGACTGGAACTCAGGACAGTTCCTGAGAGCTATCCAAGCATCAAGTCTGGTGATGGCCCACGGGGTAGCTTCCCAGGTAAGTCAGGAGCCATTTCCCCACGAATGTTGATTCCGGGAGCACACAGTTCTCACGCAGGTCCTTCCTTTCTGTTGGCAGAGCTGATGAGATTTTCTGACCGCGGGACTGGTGTGAACACGGAGAAGCGATTTCCATGTGAATTCTGTGGACGGGCGTTCTCTCAGGGCTCTGAATGGGAACGACATGTGTTGAGACACGGCCTGTAAGTCGGGGCCCTAAGAAGACCTTTGTCCCAAGTGACCGAGAACTGGGAGGGAGGCTAGACTTTCTCTGAGCCTACGTAGACCAGCCGGCCCGTGTCACTTTAAAACATTCACCCTGATACAGATCAGGTGGCGCAATCCCCCAGGCTCGAGGGTAGTGTCTCTCTTGGTTTGCCCATCTCTGAGAGAATGTGAATCTGGATCTGAGTTTCTGGCTTCTGTGTTGCTCGTTTTATGAATGGCCTTGATCATGCCCACGACTTACCTCAGAGATACAGCTCCATCCCACCCGCCTCCCAGGTAAAGGAGGTAAAACGTTCCTATGAGGTTCTGACTGCTCACCTCTTTGAAGGTAAAATTGCTCCTTCTTCAAGGAACCCTTAGTCCACCCCAAACAGAGAGAAGTCAGTTATGGTTTGTGTGAGATGCCCGTAAGGTGTCCAGACTTCTGAGAATAGAACCACAGGTTTTTAGATTTTTGTATGTTTGGGTGATTTAGTAATAGACCTGATTAATCTTTAATACTAGAGTTGCTCCTTAATCATGATTGGCCAGGACCTAAGCTTCTGAGCTCAGCCGACGGGTTTAAACATGAGGAAGTTCTTGCTATTTACCCGCTGTAGCTCGGGGAAGGAGATATCAAAATATACTAAGGTGGAAAGAAAACATGGCATAATCATAGCATAGGACAACATTGAATATTTTTCAGGATCCAAATTGTTAGAAAGAAAGAGGTTTACATGACAAAAAGAAAATCCCTGGCAACTTAGTTATATACACATCGAATTCCTTTGCTTTTAGGATCAGAGAAGTAAGCGCAGATGAGTTTTGTTGGTTTACTGAGGAAAAACCTGTGAGGGGCCCAGGAGGTTCACTCAGCTAATAAAATGCTTGAGGATTTCAGCTCCCTGCCCAGAACCCAGGTTAAAAATGGTGGTGCACACCTTTAGTCAGGAGGCAGAGGCAGGCGAATCTCTTGAGTTTGAGGCCAGCCTGGTCTACAAAGAGAGTTTCGACAGCCAGAGAAACCCTGTCTTAAACGAAAACAAAAGCTGGGCATGGCAGTGTGTATCTGGCTTGCCAGGTCTGGGGAGGCAGAGCCAGAAGGATCCCTTGAGCTTACTAGCTAGCCAGCCTACTAGATTTGACCTAGCCAGCCAGAATGCCCTGTCTTAAAACAGAAAGATGATGATGCCCAGGGAATGATCTGTGAGTTTGTACTCAGCTCCTGAACCCCCCCCACTCCCCTCCCCCCACTCCACTATGTAATGGTTGGAATTAGAGACATGTGCCACCACCGCGTCTGGCTGATGTCTGTTTCTGCCGTTTGTTTTGTTTTCCCAGGGCATTGCACGACACCAACCAAGTGAGCAGAGACGAAGTCCATACAAAAGAGATGGTAGACGATAGTATGCAGCTGCCCTCCATAGAGGCGAAGGAAGACGACGAGCCAATCGGGATAGACTTTTCCCTAAAGAGTGAAACCGTAGCCATCTGTGTAGTAGCTGCCGACAAATCTCTCCTGGAGGATGCAGAGGCCAAAAGCGAATGAGAGTTTGGTGAAATTCTTCTTATCAAACCTTACTTGAACCGTGATGAAAATGTGGGCGGGCCGGCGTGGGCTGAGAAGGGAGGGGACAGAGAAGAGAGAACAAAGCTGCTCTTAGGACTAAACAATCTATTTTCAAAGCACTGGTAGCTGTGTGAGTGAGTATGTAAATTAAAGTTATTTAAACGATCGGAATACGTGGCTCCTGTCCCGTCCCTACATCCTTCTTCCCGGATCTTCACCACGGAAGTTTTCGTCGGCTGCGGTTTGGGAAGTACCTTCCACGGACACGGCGGGCGCTCTCCGTGACCCTCTCGGACAGTGTGTGGCAAACCGAAGCTCGGGGACAGTAGAAGACTTCGAGGGGAACAACTTTGTGGGTGCACAACTTTCCGTGCGTTTTTCTAGTTTTAATACCTTAAGCTTTTTTTTTTCAAGACCTAACTGCAGCCGCTTTGGGAGAAGAAATAATAAATAATAATAATAACAGAACAGAAAAAAAAAACTGCTCTGCATACAAGAGTCACCTGTTTCCTAGTACCTCAGACTTAACCAAGGGAAGTCTCCGTGTTTTTCTGTACTACCTGTCGCCCTTGTGGGTTAACTGTAGGGAGAGCTGCTGGACAGGATGGTGAACGGAGGGGAAAGAGAAAGACTTTTAAAGAAAGGAACACAAATTGTGCTTAAAATCCCCACGCGGGTTTTATTTCTTAAAATACTGTGATTTTTTTAATTATTTTAGTAAAAAACAAAACAAACAAACAAAAAAAAAAAAGAGAGAAACAGACTTTAATGGCTAGGTAGGTGTGTGTGAACTGTCACCCCGTACTCCAGGTAAGCCGTTTCTTAGTGTTCAGCTATAATTTAGAATTTGGTAGGGTTCGTGTGAACTAATTTTAAGGTGATTGTGGGGTTTCGTTGGCCACATGTTTATTTCCTCTTGGTCTGAGTGTTACGAACACAGCACAAATTCGGTTGTTCTTTTTCCATGTGAGTTGTCCTTTGTGTGTCTGTGGTTGTTCTCATTGGAGGTCGATGGAGCGGTAGAGGATTTTTGTGTGTGTGCGTGTGTGCATAGGAATTTTTTTTATAATTTTAATACAAAGAGGTCAACGTCCCTTGTTGTTGTTGCTGTTTTGTTTTTCTTTTGTTTTTAATTTAAAGAACCAACCTCCCGGCGCAGCTATGCAGCGCGTGGGCCAGACAAAGAGGTCCTCTCGCCCTTTCGCTCCTTCTCGAACGAACACGTCATCTGTCTCACACCAACAATCTCTCTTCGACTGGGGCTGGCTTTCGTGTGTGATTTGAACTCTGTTTTGTTTGCTTTCTGCATTGCGAGGTTTTCTCGTTTCTTGGGGGAGCCATCCTTTCACGAGCACGGGCAAGAGATGGCATATCCTACAGGGAGCCTGAAGAAGGGCTTTTCTCTTTCCATCTAGCTGGTCTGTTTCCCCACATAAGCTTTTCTCTCTCTTTCCTTCTTTCTTTCTTTCTTTCTTTCTTTCTTTCTTTCTTTCTTTCTTTCTTTCCTTTCTTGTCATTTGGCTAGGGCATCTTAGACTAAACTCAAGTCTACATTTATAGTATGTTCTAATTGTGAACAAGGGGTTTCGTTCCAAAAAGTATAGAAGAGCTTTCTTGAAGCTTAGGTTTTAGGGGTGTGTGTGTGTGTGTGTGTGTGTGTGTGTGTGTGTGTGCATAAGTACACATGTGTGATGAATGTGTGTCGGCGAATGTATGTCCTTTGGTTACTATGTTCCTTCTTTTGTTTTTGTTGTTGGTTTTTTGTTTTTGTTTTTTTAACTTGGAAGGGTTGATGGGTTGGGGGGCGGGCCAGAAGGGATGAGGGACTACTGGGATGACAGTGTCCCACATAGCTTCAAATAAAATCCATGGAAAGATGTCGAACTTGTGAAGTAAGTACTTACTTGAAAAGCATGTTTTTGTTTTTGTTTTGTTTTGTTTTAATTTTTCGGCTTTTTTTTTTTGCTATTAAAAATTTTTATTTGTAGGGTGTTAATTTAATGTTTTTTAGGGATGGGGGGGCCATCATATGGAAAGCAAAAAAGGGGGAAAGTGTGAAATATCTAGACAAAGATTCTTTTGTGTCCTTACTTGTTTTTGATTGGCCTCATTTCCAATGTACTAAACAGTTTCATGCCTGGATTGGATGTTTGCGATGATTACCAAAAACAAACAAACAAAACAACGAAAGAAAAAAAGAGAAAATAATTGTGACATGCTTTTATCACTACTTTATTTTTCAAATAACATGTAAATATTGTAATCCATTGGATTTTGTTTTGCTAACCTGTTAATAAAAATATGGGACCATTATCCTTTTAACAAGGCTAGAATGTCATTTTTTTTTCCCCTTTTCCATACATATACCTGATGTTTTGTGGCCACACATTTTTGGATGCATTCTGTTTCTGTTGACTGTAATGACATGGAATTTACAACATTTTTTTGTTGTTTAATTTATACAGAGGACATTTTTTTTCAGAGCTTGAGAGAAGAAAATAAATAGCAAAATGATAACCTATTGACTCCAATAATCAGTGTTTCCTGAAACTTGATGAAGGACAAGAGGGATCCTGACTCCTTGAAGCCAAGGGTTTAAACACACAAAAAATGAAAAATAAAAAAAAATAAAAATAAAAACCACAAGTAGGTTATTCAAGTTGTTTGCAACATACATTTTGTAATGAAATGTGAGAAATTAATAAAGAATTTTTTTCACATGTGTCTATGTGCATCTGTCGTAAGTCATTTGTGGGTGTGGTTACAGACAGGCAGGCTGGCAGGGAATGACAAAACCCATTTCCAGTCTACGTACTGAATCTAAACAGATGTAGAAAATGGGAGATCGGGGTGAGGGGTGAGCTGGAGTTTTAAATGTCAGCATTCCTGCATCAGGACGTGTAACACGGATGAAAGGCTGATGGAGGGGATGTTTTCCACCACAAATGAGAATCACTTGGTTGTGGTAGCTCACACCTGAAATCTCAGCGTCTAAGAGATTGGTGCAAGAGGATCACCACAACTACTACCCCCTCCACCACCACAACACACACACACACACACAGACACCATGTACACCCCCCTCCAACATAAATTGTGGATCAAAGTGAAGCTTCAGGAACAAATGCCAGTACTGGAACCTCATCCAGGAGCTCTGAGCCCATGATAGTCACAGCCCCTGGAGGATCCCGATTGGCACCTCTACCTCCTCAAACCCTGTGCCACAACACAAGTTACCTTACTGTGTTGTGTATCAGGCACAAATTATCACCATTCCTTTAAAGGTTTTTGAGCCACCCTGTTAGCAGTCAAAGGAGGAATTAGTCACAAAGACACCCTGGTTGCCTTGCCCTTCCTTAGTACTTTGTTCGCCCTTGGTCGATCACTGTGTCTGCTGGAAACAAACTCAGGTAAGCAAGGATGATGCCTAGGGATGGTAGCTGCGAGTTGACAAAAATATATATTTGTGAAGCTATATAGATTCCACCAGGTGCCTGGGTCTGGGCTCGCTCGGTAGAGAACACAAAACAAGCATCTGTCAGGAGAATCCTTCTTCTAACGGTCTTGGGAGTCCTCAGGATGTAGTAGGATTTCACATTCAGTTCCTCATTCAACAGGCATCCTCGGTGCAGAGATGCTGTTCTCCAGTGACTTTTAACAACCATTACAAACAGCGTCGTTAACTGAGCTTATGTCTAACCCATGCTTTCTCTCTGTTTTATGTGAAGGGAATGGACTTGTAGATGTCTTGGCCATGGTAGGGGCCACAAGCGAAGTTTAACCCCTCTGGCTTAGCATAGTAGAGGTCTGTTTGAATTCTGTGGTGTGGCCTTCCTCCTGTAACCCTAGCTTCTCCGTCTGGTAACGTGAGGAGACTTTCATCATGGCACATATATCCCGGGGCCACTGCGAGAGCTTAGCAAGTAATCTCTCCAGGTAATAGCACACGCACATTATGGACTTGACCCGGTCACAGTCCCAACTATCCACATAGGGGTTGGAAAATGTCTGGTCTAGACTACCAATAAGTCCAGAAAGAATGTAAGCCAGGAGCTTCTACCACCGTGCAAAACAGAACAATGGGAGACATGGAAACCTTGTGTTCTTCAAAAGCACAGGCTGCTCCTCCCATCAGCCAGGTGCTTATACATTTTTTAGTAGGTGGGGTGCCAGCAACTTGATAACGAACAGACAGACTGACATGGCTCGGGTCTTTCGACAGCTTACAAACGAGGAGGGTAAAATTGAGATTTGTAAAGGGAACTTCCATCAAAGGTTCTGCTGGGGCCTTCATTCGATCTTTAGGAAGCCTTGGGCCTGTGTGTTGATGCAGCTAGCCCTCTATGTACTGGTCTTGAGGGTGAGTGTTTTCTGTCCGCCTAAGGAAATGCCCTTGATTTAGGAAGGCATGTGGCAAATCTATTATTGAGTGAGTGTTCCCTCCTATACTGAAGCAAATGGAGCTGTAGGATATGTTCCCTTCAACCCTCATCTCCGCCCCCCCCCTTTTCCATTTTTTTCCCATTGTCGGGCCATCACTCTTAGGAATAAACTTAACAAAACCAAGCACCTACCTCCTACCTTGTACAAGTGAATGTGGGGGGGGGGGGTGGCTGAATTGGGCTTTTAGCATAGGTGAAACCTTAAGAATTTCTTTTTAGCTAGGTGTGGTGATGTAGATGTTTAATCCTAACACTCAGAGGGCAGAGGGAGATCTCTTGAGTTCCAGGGCAGCAAGTTCCACACTGGTCAGGGATATGTAATGACACCTTGTCTCTAAGTAAATAAATCAGTTTATTTTTATAGTTCTTAAAGAAATGTCAGCCAGGAGGAGGGTATTAAAGTAACTTAGGTCCCTCCCACGTTCATATCTTGGAATGTTTTTTAGCCCTTTTGTTGTTGGTCTCTCCTTCCATGGTTCATATATGAATATTCGGACAGTGGTGGTACACACCTTAAACGCCAGCGCTTGGGAAGCAGAGGCAGACGATCGGAGTTTGAGACCAGCCTGGTCTAGAGAGTGAGTTCCAAGACAGCCAGGGCTGTAATAGAGAAACCCTGTCTCAAAAAACCAAAATAGATCAATGAATAAACAATATGGTGAAGAGATTTTTATAAATCTTCACCTCACGGTGTAAATATTTTTCATGTTTCTATGCAGTCATTGAAATTAGAACCTTCCAGACTGCATAGTATATTGGCTGATAGAAATGGGGAAGTGATCCGTAGCTCCTAGGGGTTATCGAACCTTCCATGGTTTCTACATTTCACTTAGCATTTTGCCAGCAGCTTCCTCACTGGGCCAAGTTTTACAAAGCTGTGTTAAGCATGAAAGAGCATTGTCTTAGAGTTTCCAGCACCGTGACAAAACACCGTGACCCTAACTGTAAGCAACTCGGGAGGAAAGGGCAAATTTTACTTACACTTCAACACCACAGCTCATTATGAAGGAAGTCAGGGCAGGAACTGAAGCAGAGGCCCTGGACGTACGAAACAAAGGATACTGGTCAGGACTAGATTTAAGGTCGGGTCACCTGCACTCAGTCACAGTGGACCCTTTGATTGTGTTATCTCTTGGGCAAGTTAATTAAGCCTCTGTACCTTGCTATGTTTCTTCTTGTTGTTTTTGTTTTTCAAGACAGGGTTTCTCTGTGCAACAGTCCTGGCTGTCCTGGAACTTGTTTTGTAGACCAGCTGGCCTTGAATTCACTGAGATTCGCCTGTCTCTGCCTCCCAAGTGCTGGTATTAAAGGCATGAGCTACCACCACCCGGTTCCTTGCAGGATTTAACATGAGCTAGAGTGGGTAAATGTTCAGCTGTCCTGGATTTTTGTTTGTTTGTTTGTGACAGTGGTATAATGTGTTGCCTCAACTGTCCCGGCACTCACTGTATAGACAAGTCTAGCTTGAACTCATAGAGATCTGGCTTCTTCTGCCTCCCAATTAGAAGTGTTTAGCAACCATGTCTGATGGGCCCAGCTTTTGAAACCATATTTTTCAGTGTTTCTTTCTTTCTTCGCTTTGCTTCGTTTTGTTTTGCTTGAGACAATCTCACTACCTAGCCCTGGCTGCTCTGAAACTTGCTTTGCGGACTAGGCTGGCCTTGAATTCACAGGGCTCTGGGTGTCTCTCCACCTCGAGTGTCAGGATTAAAGGTGTGCACCACCACCCCTGGCTTCCATAGCTTCTTTTTTGCAGGTTTCTGCAACAGGCGTCCCAATTCTGACCAGGAAAATGTAAGAGAAGGGACTCATGAAATTTTCTAAGAAAATTTTCCTCTGTGGCTAGAGGTTCTACCTCTTTCTCCAGATGGTCTTTTCACTCATCCTCATTTATTTATTTATTTATTTATTTATTTATTTATTTATTTATTTATTTATTTACTTTTCTCCTTCTTTCTGCAATTTCTCCTGGAATAGATGGCAGCAGCTATCATGAGACCGGTCGCATGAGTATGAGTGCTTTGTTTCCACTCAGTGATGCTCAATGGGTCACTAAATGGAAGGTGACTGGTCCATACATGTCCTGGGGGAGTGCTGAAGGTGGTGCTGGGGAAATCAAAGGGCTTAAGGATTTAAGCTATTGGCATTTAGTTTAGTTTGGGATTTCTAGACAGAAGCAGGTTTAACTGCTGCAAAGTAAAAGCTAGCTGACGTCAAGGCAAGTTCACTACCATTTAGTTAACTGAGCTCAATGAGTAAAAAGATCCCAAAGCTGTGTTAAAATGGAAGACTATTCTCTGTGTTGATTGAGCCTGAAATGGTGGTTTCTTGCAGCCCTTTGGAAGAGAGACTTCAATCCTAGTGGTCACTCTGACCAAAGTTCAGAGCTCACCAAGGGACATGACAGGGCCCACTTGCAGGGGAAACACAGGGAACCTCTTTGCCATCCCACCTCTTCTCTATTGGGCTCAGGTGCAGAAAAAAACAGGTTTCCGTAGTCTCATGAGCCCGGGAGTATGTAGGGAACACCATTCAATCAGAGAATTCAAACGACACCTCCAAGGATCGCAGTCACCCTTCTCTGAAAATGTCAGGCAGTTCACACCTCCTGTGGCTCTGGTGCCAACTCCTTTCTTCTGGAATCACCTGCTCTCTGCTACATAGCCAAAATGTCACTTCAGGTGGGAAGCCCGCCCTCTCTCCTTCCCGGGCACAGGGCAGAGCCTCGCCCTCACTCTCCTCGTCCCTGTTCTCACCCATGCTCCACGAAGGCTGGTCACGTTCCAGCGAAGGTCTCTATGCTTCAAGAATGCCAGCTTTCATTTAGCCCTTGCATTCGCTAGGCTAGATGACCACAAGCTCGGTGCGGTGGGTGAGAACAGCAGCAATGTTGACATATGTGTAAATATTCTCTTTGTTCTGAAGGGCAGAAATCGAAAGGCTCGGAGGTTCTTTTGGAGGCTTTTGGGAGACTCTGTTCAGTGCTCCTCTTAGCTTCTGGTGGCAGAGATGTGGGGTTTTTTTTTGTTTGTTTGTTTTTTGTTTTTATTTTACAGATGTATGAGTCCAGTCTCTGCTGTTTTCTGCACATTGCCTCCTCCATGTTCCTACATCCTCTTCTCTCTCTCTCTCTCTCTCTTTCTCTCTCTCTCTCTCCCTCCCTCCCTCCCTCCCTCCACTGCTACTATGTTTTTAGGGATGAGAACCCAGGGCAGTGTGTTTGCTAAGTCAAGTGTTACGTCGCCAGAGCTGCTTTTTCACTTCTAAAGACATGTTATTGACTGTAGAACCCATCCCCATCGAGAATGGCATTGTCTCAAGATCGCTCACAACACCCCGTAAACACTCCTTTTTCCAAACAGATCATGAGGATCCCAGGTGAATGGGTCTTTAGGATGGACAGGTCACGATCCAGTCCACCCTTAGCTTCGCCAACTTTTGAGGCGACTGCTGTTATTGACATGGTTTGTAGATTAGAGCCCTCAGTGAGAGGTTCGATCGTTGCTGGGGCTTCACACCTCAGATGGGGTTTATAGGCAGCCCGAGTCCTTCTTGCCACGGCTCCTCCACCACGTCTCTTTGTCTCATTTGTTTCTGTCTCTCAGCTGCCATATGCAGACCCTGGCCCCGGATCAGAACTCAATAACGTCTCAGGGAGAAAAGGATGGATGGACGGCTGATGAAGCGTTCTGCTCTCCCCTCCTCCCACCACTCAGCCCAGACTCTCAGAAGCAGAGACGCATTGCAGTCAGATGCAGCTAGCCTTTTTAAATTCAAATATATTCCTGTTGATACCAAGTGTTAGTTCTCATCTGATTTGGCATCGATGTTCCATTTACTCTCTGAGCTTGATATTGCTTTTTTAAAATCTCGAAGTAAAAATATGCAGCTTGGGTAGATGAAAAAATGTCTTTGTCTGCAATTCCAGGCGCTCCTGAAGAAAACCCCAGAGTGCTGAACTCCAGCACTCTTGCTGAAGGGCCCTTTAACCAATCCTTCCCTCCTCAGAGATAGACAGAGCCTGGACAGAGTAAGGAGGAGAGCCTGGAAGAGAAGGGGGTAGCAGAAGTCAGAATTCACTGCGCTAGCTGTGGGGACACATGAACGGACATGCCAGCATGCTTAACGTGAGCATGAACAGCTATTAAAAGGGATTTTTGTTAGTGCGAGGAGATGGGGGAGCTTCCTTTGCACCCCATCCTTCTAGACATCACCACCACCACCACCCACTGAATGAAGAAAGGACAGGTCATCCTGGGAGTTCGAGAGGAGACTTCCTTTCCTCTTCAATGATTTGGCTTTTTGAGTTGAACCTGGAAAGCAAACACTCTGTCTATTCATCACTTCTCTCTTGAGCTCGCTCTCATTAACAAAGCAGCTAAGTTTGGTTTAGCTGGCCGCATGCACGACTTCCAAAGACCACATCACAAGGCAGAAGGAATGTAGCTTCTCTCAGCAGCGGCAGCTTCACCACATTGTTTAAAGACAGGAGCCAGGCAGCAACAGTACTTCTGAAACCCATTTAATATGTGTGAAAACATCAGATTGAAATTCTGACCTTTCCCCGGAGCTGAAAGGACCCGCTCCAGGAGGCCGTATAAAAAGACTGCGGCTACAGGCCCAAGCTCATTCGTGGCTCCCATTCCTCGGGCTTTTAGAGGCCCTGCCTCCCATCTGTCCTTTTCAGGTCTAGCATCGGCTTAGAGGCTGCTGGGTGTTTCAGAACGGGGAGTGCTGTTTGGGACCCAAGAAGGAAAGGGATTGTGAGAGTTAATATAGATTGTCAGCTTGATCGGATCTAGACTCACACAGAAGGAAGTTCTGGGCGCGTCTGTGAGGGATTCTTCTGATCAGGCTAACTGAGGTGAGAAGACAGCAGCACTATTCTATGGGCTGGGGTCCTGAACTGCTGAAGAAAAAAACAAAAAACAAAAACAGGAATTCTGCCACAGCAATGATAAAAGGAATTAGTACAGGCACAATCAAGGCACAAGTGTCAGAAAAAAAGAAAACAAAACCTTCCCCTAGAGTGGTGGATAGGTTCTGGGCTGCAATCAGTGGCCCAGGGAAGGGATTCTACTATGAGAAGCCTTTTAGAGGTTTTATTTTTTACAACATGTACGTGTACATGTACATGTACATGTCTGTGAGAGGTTTGCACACATGGGTGCAGTTCCAGCGGAGGCCAGAAGAGGGCCTGGGACTGGAGGCAGTGGTGAGCCACCCGAAGTCAAGGCTGGGAATGAACTCAGGTCCTCTTACAGAGCAGTGCACGCTCTGAGTCACTAAGCCAGTTCTCCAGCCTCTGATGGACCTTTGGATGATAGCCCAGGTGTTTGGGGCACCACGGAATAGGAGAAGCGGCATGCAACCAGAAATGTAAAGTGGCTGAATTTTGAAACCACGTCACGACCGAGAACTGCAGATAATAGTCAGATCCTTACTAGTCCACTGACTCCATGGCTTTGGGCAATCAACTTGACCTTCTTCTTCTCCCAATTGCCCCATCTTTATAACTGGCCTGGAAGTGTGCAGTCACGCACAGTCAGCTTTCTGCGTATGTAACTTCTGCAGCTACACATTCAGGCAACCGCAGGAAGGAAAAAATATTTGCTTAATAGAAACCTGCGTCTGTGCTGAACATGCGCAGACATGGTGTTCTTGTCCCTGGGTCCTTCATAATAATGCAGTCGGGCTAGTCACTTAGCACTTTCACGGGCGTTGGGGGTTACACACGAGTGTGAAATGGCTTAAAGTGGACAAAGATGCACGCTACCCTTCTTGCTCCGTTCCCCTCCCATCATGTCCCATCACAGTAGGTTTTATGGTGTGCTACCCTGAGAGCTCATTTGTGTGGCCATCTCTAGCACTGCTGGTTTCAGCTTGGTTTAGTCACAAAGTCATACTCTCCTGTGTCAACGTTCTTGCCCTATGACCTAATAATATGTTTGTGCTTCGATTTTGATAAAGTCATTGAAAGGAACCTAAGGATGGGATGGTAGAAAGCATGTCTATGAACTATCATGTTAAGGGCCCAGAGTTTGTGCTTCCGGTCCCTAACATGCATCCACACTGCTTCTCAGGAATGTAATGAGAGCAGGTGAAAGTGGGGGCCCTTGGAATTTTCTGAGTCTCTTTGACCATCGGCTCCACTGTTGACTTGAAATGGAGGCAGGAAGTCATTTGACGTTGCACTCTTCTTTCTTATTCTGTAAAACAGGGTGGTCCTAGGTAAAGCCCTGCCTATCCTTCCTCAAAGAATGGGCCTTCTGAAATCTCCCCCATGGTCCTTAGAAGAGGAGCATGCGGGCTTGAAGAACTAAGGCCTGTGAAGGATAATGGTAATTGCCAACTTGAAAGGTCTTAGAAGGAGACAAACTTTGTGTGCCTGCAAAGAGTCTCCAGATTAGAAGAACTGAGATAGGAAGACCCACGCTAGAAGTAAGCGGCATCACTCCACGGGCTGAGATCGCAGACTGAATGAACAGAAGAAGGCAATCTGAGTGCCAGTAAACCTTTCTCTGCTTCTTGGCCAGGTGTCATGTGACCGTGGCTTCATATTGCTGCCACTACACCTTAAACTGTGGACCAAATTAAATATTTCCATTCTTAGGTTGCGTTTGCTGGCTATTTTGTCGTACCAATGAGAGCCGTAACTAGTTCAAGCCCTCCCAGAGAGCAAAGGGGAAGATAGGGCCACGCCAGCAATAAATGTGTGAAAGACCTCAGGAATGCATGCTTTTTAGAGTTTTTGCTTATTTTTTATAGATTTATTTTATTTTTATTTGTGTGTGTGTATGCACACACACGCTCGCGCACATGCATGCGCAATGGTGCCTGAGTGTGTGAGCAGGTAAGTAGTCACAGGAAAGGGTGTTGGATCCTCTGGCGCTGGAGTAATAGGTATTTGTGAGCTGTCTGACATGAATGCTGAGAATCAAACCCTGGTCCTCTGCAAGAATAGCAAGCACCCCTGACCAATGAGGCAGTCACCCACTCTTTTTTTCCTAAGATAAAGAGAGGCACAAAAATGGCATTCCAGACTGTAGTGGGAGGGGGTGGGCAGAGTTAGAGGTGATCACTGTTTGGTTGACTGATTGGTTGGTTCCTGCATGCGGGATATTCTTCTCTTTCTGTCGGTTTGCTTGGTCATTGTTTTGCCTTATTCCCCAGAGATTCAGTCTCAAGACGCTGAAAAAAAAAAAAAAAAAACAAATGCCATGCACCATCTGCCCATAGGCGGCTGACTCCTCCCCTGGGGCTGGAAGTCCCTGGGAAACACCACCATTAACCCAGTTGCCAAGGAGAGATCTCAGCC
Organism: Microtus ochrogaster; assembly: GCF_000317375.1. Lineage (NCBI taxonomy): Eukaryota > Metazoa > Chordata > Mammalia > Rodentia > Cricetidae > Microtus > Microtus ochrogaster. Next base: position 48,488,013 of record NC_022031.1, read on the forward strand.
TTGGCTGGTCCCTCCCTCCCACTAGCGTCTCACCTCTAGTAGGTCCACCTGTCCACAAGATCGTTGCAATCATAAGCCTGTAGCCACACTCACTCCTATGCTGGGGCTTTACTCTGTGTATCAAGGCCCCTCCCATCACTGCCTATCTGTCTCCTGCAGTCTAACCAGACCACAGGTGGCAGCCAAGATGGCAGCAAACCTGATTCCACGGTTCTCTGAATTGCAACGTCTCAAGACCCTCGGCAACATCACTCCTTAGGCCCTCGCCCCAGATCCCTACTTAACTCAACTGTCACTCAGAGCTGACACCCATTGTCTGTGTTCCCCCAGCTACTCTTTACCTCTATCCGATTCCACATCTTGTTCTAATTGCTTGAAACACTTCCTCCACCCCGATCCTAGCCAATTCCTTTCTGCTTTTGTTTCTTTGTTTTCTTTTTGAGACAAGGGCTCTGACACAGGCTGGCTTCCAGCTCCATATATAGTGGAGGGTGGTCTTGAACCTCTGATCTTCCTGTATGGAGCCTAAGAACGGGGATTGTAGACTTTTAACACCATTCATAGTTTATGAGGTGCTGGGAATACTTGCTAAGGGAGCATTCTAGCAGCTGGACTACAACCTGAGCTCTTCTTTGCCTTTAAATATCTCACATTTAACAGCTCTTAGCCCGAGTTTTCCTCCAATAAACCAGTACTACCTACCGCATAGGTCGTTGAAAGAAATAAATTAATCCACATGAAGGTCCATGCCTAGCAGTCCAACAGATAGACAGTAGCCATTATTAATTATCTGTTCTGGGGAGCCTTGACCTTGAGCCACACTCTTCTCCATGGCTCTGTGTTTCTACAACAAGCCCAACTTTCCTTAACCCACTCCTAACCAAACTGAATCCAAAACGATTTGCTAGGATGTGTATTCCTCGAGAAGACATACAAGGTCATATTAATCTGTGTCTCTGCCCTGTGTGCTCAGGAACACAGAAGGGACGAGTTTTAGTTGGATGAATACATCTCTGGCCAGGAAGCTCTCTTAGCACTGCATGGATGTCCTCACAGATAAACTATGGAAACTATTTAAGGCTTCGGTAAAATACCCCAAAGATGTGTGGGCTCCTGCCATACTTTTTACTGAATAGGATGATCATGTTATGCACACACACACACACACATTGGGATCTTGGCATTGCAGGCAGAGCCACTTCCTCTTCTTCCTCACTGAAGGGGGGGAGGGGGAGGAAAATAACTTAGTCATTGCTGTCAATCCCGACAAATAAACAGCCCCATTACACACTCCAGAACTCAAGCAACACCTAATCAGGCACAGGTTCAATCAGCAACAAGACTCCGGTTAGGTTGTGAGTGGCTCATTTGCGCTGCAGAAGAGATGGGCTTGCTGCTGATTTGCATGCAAACAGGGCCTCAAAGATGCTCAATTAAATAACTGCATTAATATTTTTAAGGCTCATTCCAGGCGAAAAGCCTCCTCCCCCTTTTTTTTTCCCTGAGAAAAGAAGCAGGGAAGTTGCCAAGATGCGTTTCTGAGTACCTGCAGCAGGTTTATAAAGGTTTTTATTTGTCTTCTGGTTATAAAAGTAATATACTCACAGTGTGAACACCTTGGAAAATGCAGGCAGTAAAGCAAGGAACAACCATCTGCAATAACCTTAGAGATCTAATCTGCCCTACACTGGACTCGCTTACGGCCACATTCAGTAACTCCACAACTGATCTTCCCTAGTCCTTGGTTCTGAATGCAGAGTTTATGTTCATAATTCTCAAATGAATAACTTCACCAGCAAACTCCAACCTGGATGTCAACAAGGCAATGCCAGAGCATGCAAATGTTTAATACTTTCAAAAGTTCAATATGCACACACGTGCGCACGCACACACACGCACGCACACGCACACAAACGCACACACACATGCACACACACATGCATACACACGCACACCACTTGCTTTCTCTCCTCTCCTCACAAAGCTGGCCTCTAGCCCTCAGCAAGTTTTCCCATATGCATAAATGCTACCTACCATCTTCTTCCCTGTTGCTTAAAACCCAAATTAGAGCCATACCCCTGTCCCTCATGCACATTTTAGCCAGCAGCACACCTTAATGAGCCTTCCCCAGATCATTCCAGGTGTATCTGGAGGATTGTGAAGGTTTTCATCTGCATTACCACCTCCTAAAGTGCAAGAGGCCAGTATTTCTTGCCCAAAATAGTTTAAGACCATTTCTGTCCCTTGGTTTTCAATTTCTCTACTCTTTGCAGCCAGGGTAGTATCTTGTTATTGTTATTAGGTCTGACACATGAAAGTACGATTGTAAAAAAAAAAAATGTAAATTAGTAACCCAGGGTTCTTGATCATGGAAGTACCTGTATCTGTTTTCTGCGTCAGTCATGTCTGGAGTGTGACATTTAAGATAACATTCTCAGAAGTTGCATGTGTGTCCTACAGCGAGCTTGGGTCTTTTGGTTGGTTCACAGTTTTTTTCTCTTACTGACTAAAGTCATAATTGCTTCTTTGATCATTTTATATTTATATTCTAGCATGAATTTTCAATCTATGGTGCAAATGAATAAAAATATCGCTTTCAAAATATTTTTCTTATAACTTAACTTAGTATTCATCCAGGGCGTCTGTGTTGCTTAATGATTGAAAACTCAAATATTCATGATTCCAGCACTCTTTTTTACTTTTAATATTTTGTGTGTGTGTGTGTGTGTTTACACATGTACCAGAATGCACATGTGATAGTTTTCTATCTTTTAAAGGTTGGTTTCCCCTTTCATCATGGGATGAACTATCAAACCCAGCCCAGTAGGTTTGCACAAACACCTCCCTAGCCCAAATCTATGAAATTCTTGATAAATCAGTTACTTGGGGTTTTCTCTATCATTTTAAGTTTTACCTCAGTCACTTTGGGTGTTTTTAGCCCCTTTCTTTTGCTCAAGAAGTCTTATTTCTATTGGTAGAGGTAGTGGACCTCAGCATAACTTGATCAACTTAGCCGTGGACAGAAAAAGTAGATGAGACCTGTTTCTACACCATCATCTATTCTAGTTAGAATCTAAGAACTTGGCTCCAGGTAGTCTTCAACTAGTCTCACTTTTATAAGCTAACATGATTGTAGACAAAGAATGTGCTTTCGTTTCACGGCCTCCCAGACCCGAATAATCACACAGAAACTATATGAATTACAACACTCTTTGTTCAATGGCTCAGGCACATTTTATCTTGCTCTTACATCTTAAATTAACCAATTTATATCAGTCTATGTATAGACATGAAGTTGTGGCTTACCGGTAATGTTCTGGCATCTTTCTCCTTTGGTAACTATGTGGCATCTCCTTGACTCCTTTTATTCTCTCTATATATCTCTCTGCAAATTTCCCACCTGGCTTCACTCTGCTAAGCCATTGGCCAAAACAGCTTTATTCATCAACCAATAAAAGCAGCACATATATAAAAGGACATCCACATCATCTCCCCCTTTCTGTCTAATTAAAAAGGAAGGTCTTAATTAACATTTCACATAAAAAATAGTTAGTTACCAAGAAAGAAGTATAGTTACAAAATTTAGTCCATTTACATTTGACAAATTAAGGAAAATACTTTATCATCTATCCTACCTTTGTGAGTCTAAAGTTTTATATCTAATTTATCTTTTATCATAACCAAGGAAAAGACCCTAGATGGATACAATATTACCTAAGTAAACAGGAAGTATATTGTAAGCAACTTCCAAAGTTCTAGAAATGAAAGAGACATCTCACTGTGTGGATAGTCACCCAAAGTTCTTCTGTAATGTTGGGGCAACCATCTTCAGCCTACAGGCCAATAATATCTGGAAGACATTCAGTGAAGCAGAAAATTTGAAGATCTGTTCTGCCTGTAATGCCCAAATTCATCAGTTGCTGTCTTCTATCTCCAGCAAAATGTCTGGCAGTTTCTTCTGTGAAGCAGGTACCTTGAAGAACCATCTCATCTTTTGGAAAGTTCAACAGTCACTTTTCTGTGGGTCCTGCTGTATGTCCAGTTCATACAGCATACCATTAAGCAATCCAAGCAAGAGCAGTTTCTTGCTCATTGAGGGCAAATTCCGCAAGTTTCTTCAATGCCCATCAACCTCTCTGAAGTAATTGGTGCTGCCAGAAGCAGACATGTCTCACTGTTGAGAAAAGTCTAAGTTCTTAAAACATTTTAAATTCCATATTCTGTAGATCTTTAAAGGTTTGAAGAATACCTATCTACCTGAAATATATCTCTGTACATGTAGAAAACCTAACAAGCATGACTATAATTTGACTATTATAGAAGACTATTAATCTGTATTTCTTAATTATACATTACATTTATAAATGGGCTTCACAAATACATTATTTTAAACAAGATCAGAAATATTCATATAACAAAATTGACCTTAAAGAAAGTATTCATTTCTGTATCATATCCCCTTTTTTTTTCTTTAGAAAGACTTGACTGACTATTAACCATTTATAATCAGCCCCCTTTAAATGAAAACAAACATTTATAAACAATATTTGGAAATTTGGGCATAGTTTTTTAGACAACATTCTGCTGATTAGAGGTGCTGTTAATCAGGTCTTTCATGGGGGATCCTGTGTGGTAGGTCCATCTCAGCCAGCATTCCTGAAGCTGTCATGGATGTTGGACCACCTGGGCCATCACTTCAGGGGGTTTTGTTTGTTCAAACCATATTGGCCAGTAAGGAATCCAAAGCTTTCTCTCCTCTGTGGAAACAAAAACAGAACCTGTTTTCCAAAGAAACATGTCCTTAGACTTAATTTCCAAAGTCAAGATACCTTTAAAATATATGTATGTTGGTTTAGCTTAGCAGTCGATACAATGAAATGTCTCTCTATACCTAGTTCGTTTACAATCAAAAATTCAAAGAAAACACAATAATATACATGATCCAGACTCTTTGTGTATTTTCCATCATGGCTAATTTTTTCTACTCTATTTCTGTTATTTTTTAGCTTTTGATTTTTTTGAGACAGAGTTTCTCTGTGTATCTTTGGCTGTCCTGGACCTCACTCTGCAGACCAGACTGGCCCTGAACTCACAAAGATCCTCTGCCTCCCAAGTGCTAGGATTAAAGGCATGTGCCACCACACCCAACTGCTCTATTACTTTTTTTTTTGAAGAACTTTCTCTATCCTTTTTCTTTTCTCTCCCAATCCTATATGTATTTTTAAACACACTGTAAAACATTCAGAGGTTTTTATGTCTGAATCTGTCTTTGCTGTATATCTCTATCTTTTCTGACCACACATGGCCCCTCCTCTACCATCAAACCCAAGGATCAATTACTCCAAATAGCCTGTGGTGGTTTGAACGCACTTGACCCCTATAATCTCATAGAAAGTAGCATTATTTGTTGGAGTGGCTTTATTGGAGGAAGTGTGTCATGATGGGGGCGGGCTTTGAAGTTTCCTATGCTCAGGATACTGCCCAGGGTCTCAGTCAACTTCCTGTCGCCTGTAAGATGTAGGACTCTCAGCTCCTTCTCCAGTACCATGTCTGCCTGCGTGTCACCATGTTCTCTGCCATGATAATGGACTGGACCTCTGAAACTGTGAGTCCACCCAATGAAATGTTTTCCCTTATAATGTAAACCTTTATGTTTGTCATGGTCTTATTGTCTCTTCTTAGCAGCAGAAACCCTCATTAAGACATATCCCTTATTCTATTCTCTGGCTACTTTTCTTGGTCCCTCTTGGCATCACAGGAAGCTTCCAGACTCTCCCATGATGGTCTGCTACTTTGGACCTTTTATGTACCTTGCCTCTATTCCTCTCTGCTTCAGCACTGGGTGCTTCCCCTCACTATTAAGAAGTTCAGCCCAGACCATTTCTTTAGACTTCCTATATCTAGTTAAGTTCAATCATCTTCCAGATTGAGGGGTGCTACCTCCCCAGCACAGTGAGGGAGAAGCAAGGAGGCAGAGTTGGAGGCACTCTGCCCGACTTCTTCCTTCTGCAGGCAGATGTTGTCCAGCTGCAGAGAAGATGACAGACAGCAGGTGCTCTCCAGCTGTCAGTCTTTCCAGATGCAGAATGTGACAGTTCCCAAGGCCACACCCTCCGCAGGGCAGCTTATGTCCAGGGGCTGAGTAAAGCGGGGGTATGGGGCTCCTGTCTTTCTGCCCAAGATGGAAAAATTCTGATGAATCATGCTTACTCCAGAGTTCCTTTTCCCAACACTTAGTCAGGCTTCAATCAGTTTGGCCTCTCCCCTGCCCAGTCCTGCTTCTTTCTGCTTCTTGTCTTTGGGCTTTAACTGCTAGTCAGCATTTTGCACCCCAACATCATTTCAGAATAGACTCAGAGACCTGGGGCCTGCAGTATCTGAAAATCTAAACAGTACTCTGCACCTCTACTCAGAAATACTTAATACAGTTCTCTTGCTTTTCCTTAGCCCCTGCCCCAGCCCAAGCCTTGGAAACTACAGTAAATGTTGCCTTTCCTATACCATCACTCAGTGTCTCCTGATCTTCAGACACACACACAAAAGCAAAACTTTTGAGAGAAACTTTTATACCAACCTGTATTCCTTCGTCTGGCCTTTGAAAGGGTGCCTTTGAGACTCAAGGTTGAAAATGGATGCCTTTGTTCTCCTGTGTTTGTCTGTGGCCTTCCTTTAGGATGCAATGAGCTTGAGACCCTCTGAGTGCTGCCTGAACTAAGTGGAGGGTTCTTGTGCTGTGTAAGGGCAGAAGTCTGTGTGGCAGGAACAAAGAAAATGCCTGTATTATCTCAAAGTCTCTTTTTTTTTTTTTCTTGAAAAGCATGATCTCATGGAGCCCCAGCTGGCCTCTAACTTTGCTAGAGCAGAGAGTGATCTTGAACTTCTTACCCTTCTGACTCCACCCTCCTGGTGTTGGGATTAGAGCATTTGCTATGGCAATCTGCTATATGGTCCAGAGCTGCACTGGGCTTTGCGGGTACTGGGCAAAAGTTCTACCTCCACACTCCATCCCCAGCTTTTTAAGATAGTCTTACCCTAGCTTTCTTGCAAATACCCATAATTGTCAAAGCACCAATGAAAACAACTGGAATTTACCTCTGTTCTGGTTTTGAAACCCATGCATGGAGGGTAAAGGTATAGCAAGGGAGACACTCTAAAACCTTAATTGTTGGCACCTGAAAGCTAAAAGATGCTCTATCAAGAATTTGGAAATGAATATTCTCCTGGGGGAGATAATGCAAATTCATCTGAATGAGGGAGAGATTAGCACTCTGAAAAGCAAATCAGCCTGTAAATTCCACCATTCGAAAGCTGAGGCAGGAGGATTTCAAAGTCAAGGTCTGCTTGGGATACAAAGTGAGGTGGACACAAACAACACAGTGAGGTGGGCCCCCTATGCACCACACACACACACACACACACACCACACACGCACACACACGCACACAAGCACACAACCCACACACATACACACACATCTTCCCACACCCTCACACTCACACACGCATACTCACACTCACACACGCATACACACATATGCACACATTCACACACATGCACACACACGCACATACATGGAATCTAACTCAGAAATTGACCACTTGCTTAGCATGTGTGATGACTTAGGTTTAATTACAAGTACTTGGGGCAGGCAGTGGGGAGAGGAAGGGCGTGGAGATGGGGTTTTGTTGTATATCAGTGAATACATTATTCAGCGAGATCATGGAGCTAGAAATAAAAATATTAGGCAGCATCAAGAAAAGAGTCTGAGAAACAGGAACTTCTTACCTGTTGTACGAATGTGTCAATGTGTACAAAATACCTGGTACTCTATTACAGTGCTGTTGAAGCAAGCGCTGTTAGCACCTTCTTGTGATGGTTAACTTTAATTACCAACAACACACCACCTGCAATTACCTAGGAAGAGAATTCCAAGGAGAGATTGTCTATTTTGGTTTGGGTGTGGCATCTTTGTGGGGGGATTATCTTAATTAAGTTAACTTACGTGGGAAAACCCAGCCCAGTATGGGCAGTACCATTCCCTGGGCCTGGAGTTCTGACGAGACCGTGGGTAGAGTGACTGAACTAAGCACCAGCAAGCAAGGAAGTGGCCTGCATGCTGTCACTGCTCTCGGCTACTGACTGTGGAGGTGACGTGATCAGTGCTTTGAATTTTCTGCTTTGACCTCCCATCCGGTGAGCTGTAACCTAGAATTGTAAGCAGACGTAACCCCTGTCTCCGCTAAGTTGCTTTCTGTGAGTGCATTTGATCACAGCAATAGAAATGAAGCCAGGGCATTTCCCTTTAGTCTAGACTGGGATTGAGCTCTTCTTTCAGTATCAGACTGCACAAGAAGGGATAGCAAGGCACTTGAGGCATAAATCTTAGACCTGGTGGCTTCTAATTCTGTGCTCTAAGGAGCCCTGGGCCTGCATGTTAGGAATCCGGGTGTACTGTTGCAAAGTCATAGTGGAAAAAGAAACTCTGATAGAAAAAACAAGAGAGCCAGGCATTTCAGCATTCTCAGGGTCCTCCGCCCTTACTGATGAGCCAACTCTAGGACAGAAGCCTCAAGGGTAGCCACCAGCAAGACCAGTTAAAGATTTGGACAGCCAAGACCACCAATTTTTTTTTTTTTTTTTAGACTTATGAGACACAATGCGACATTTTCCCTTTTAATCCAGTAGATTTTTAAAAATGGTCTGTGATGCTTCAGCTGATGAAAAAGAGGTTGTAGCTTACAGGCATCAAGGCTTCAGGGCAGGCCCTCCCAATTAAGAGATGAATTCAGCACAGATAGCACAGTATACTCCATTAAACATGCGCCTCACCTTCTGCCCTCTGTGCTAACTGCAGGCTCGCCTAACGAGCTTCCTACCTTTCCACCAGCCTCCCGTTCCTGCGTTGCCACGCAATGCTGACTGGAGAGACAGAAGGCACTAGTTAAAAAACAAAAAAAAAGACAGAAAGAAAAGCTTAAAATAATTTAATGTTGTATTTTAAAAGGTATTGTGTAGGTATGTAGGCTTATAGATGTTTAGGTGTGTTAAGAAGAAGATAAACCTCAGTTGTTGCTCCTCAGATGAGAAACACTTGGGTTATTTTTTAAGTTGTTATTTTCTTACTTTTTTTTTTTTTTTAAGACAGTGTTTCATTGCCTGGAACTCACTGAGCAGGCACGGCTGGGTAGCCAGGGAACCTTAGGACTCTGCCTGTCTCTGATGCCCCGCAACTGGAATTACAATTTTGTAACACAATCCCCAGCTTTCTTGTTGTTTTATACATGGGTTCTGGGGGATCAAACTCAAGTTCTTACACTTACAAGGCAACAGCTTTACCAACTGAACTGCCACACTGGGCCCGGAGAAAGTTCTTTTGTGTGCTTTCTTTATCAATCAATCACCCTCAGAGCAATGGTTGCTGTATTTCTTACTCCATGAGTTAGCTGTGACTGTCCTTGAACTCCATATAAATGGGTACAGGCAGTTTATACTCTTCTATATCTGGCTTCATTCTCTCACCCTACCGTCTGTGAAGTTTATTCGCTGCTATGTAAGTTGATCATCATTCTTTCCCATGGCTGTCTACTGTGCCATAGACTAGATACACCAATTGCTGGCCAGTGGATTTTATTCCAGTTATTTTAAGTTTGGAACTAGTAAGAAGATAGACAAATATAACTAACAAATATATCAATGATATATTCAATAACTCTAGTCATCATAAAAATTTAAATTAAACTCCTGATAACATACTATTTCACATTCACTAGAGTAGTTAAAATTAATGCAGCTGGTAAGGCCCTATGGATATTGTTCTGGCTAGTTTAATGTCACCTTGACCTTCCTCCCCATGTTGATTTTGGTTATGGTGTTTCATCATAGCAATAGTAACCCTAACTAATACAAACTGGTACCAGGAGTGGGGCATTGCCGTGACAGACCTGACCATCTTTTGGGAAGGATTGTGGAAGGACTTTGAAACTTTGGGCTAGAAGAGTTATTGAGTGTTGTGAGCTTAGTGGGCTCTTCTGTAGGAGTCTGGAAGGTAAGAATGTTGAGAGAGGGGCAGACAATAGAGGCCTGGCTTGTGAAGCTCCAGAGGGAAGCAAAGACTCTCCTGGGCTTTTTGTGTGAAGAATCTGTGGGTTCTGGTTAGCTGGGGCTGAAGAATCAGCTGTGACTAACAAGATCCCAGAACTGCTGAAGCAAAACCTTTGCTTTGCAGGGATACTTGATGCTGGTCAGCTGGACCTGAGACATTAGCAGTGATTAAGAAGAGACCAGCATCACTGAGGTAAAATCTGGAAAGTGGGTGTTTCCTGCGGGTCAGCAAGTAGAAGCTGTGTTCCAGAGATGGTCAAAGTTTGAATCTGTAAAGACTTCGGGACTTTTAAAGTTTGCATAATGTTTCATATTGTGATATTGATGTTAATGTGTGATCTTGGAAATGAACAATAAAGGCTTAACACCGATGTGCTTGTGTGTTAAATTGATGAAGGGTCAATTGTCCAGGCTAGTTTTGTGTCAACTTGACTCAAGCTAGTTTCTAACTTCAACTGAGAAAATGCTCCCTAAGATCTGGCTGTAAGGCATTTTCTTAATTAGTGATCAATGGGAGAGTGCCCAGGTTATTGTGGGTGGTGCTGGAGGTCCTGGGTTCTATAAAAAAAAAAAAAAGAACCAAGCTGAGCAAGTCACGGGGGAGGGGTAAACCATTAAGCAGCACCTCTCCATGGTCTCTGAGTCACTTCCTGCCTACAGGGTCCTGCCCTATTTGAGTTCCTGTCCTGACTTCCTTTGATGGTGAACATTACTAAGGAAGTATAAGCAAAATAAACCCTTTCCTCCCCATCTTACTTTTGGTCATGATGTTCCATCATAGCAATACCAACCCTAACTAGGATGATACAGAACTAGAATTCTCATACACTGGTGGTAAAAATGTAAATGAATCCATCACTTGGAAAATATTTAACAGTCTTTTTATAAAGCTAAATACAAACTTAATCAATGATGCAGACATTCCACTCTCAATGATTTACCCAAGACAAAACACAGAACTTTCTAATATCTACTTATTACAAATAATGCATTGATTTATTATTTTTAGAACTATCATTTAACCCAGTTCATGTAGGTTCACATTAGAATGAGATAAATTTGCTTTTGTGTGCTGACAGAAAATCAGGTTTCTTGATAGAAAGTTGAGTAATAGATATGAAATGGTAGCAGCTCTTTTAAGCCAATAAAGAGCATCTTGGGGTTTCCTCTGTTGAGTGGACCCTCCACTGTGCTCTCTGCTATCAAAGCCTCCCCTCCACATCACCATCTGGGTGTGGTGGTGAAGTCCTGTCAGAAAAAGTGAGAAAATGGTGTCATGGAAGACACCAGCTTTGAAAGACAGAAGACTGGAGTGAGATTGAGACCAGAATGAGGGACGTCAAAGGAAAAGGGTTTAAACGAAGAGCTCCCAGAAGGTCAGATATGGATGGCAAAGAAGTCAATTACCAAGGTTCTGGACAAGCCAATGATTGTGCCTGGAGAAAATCACCAGTTCCAAAGGCATGATGGAAGAAAGACAACTGTGTTGAAGGGAAAAGAAGAAATAGAATCTGTGGCTATGGATGGTTCCTTAGAGATAGGGCAGACAATGAAAGAGGAAGGGGTTTTGTTTTTCTTGTTATTTTTGTCTTGCTGGGGAGTAAACCCAGGGTCCTGTGCATGCTAGGCAGATCCTCAACCACTGAGGTCCCTACCCAACAAGAAAGGTTTATGCATGAGGAACTTAACCATATTTCTAGTATGAGGTGAAAGAATGAACAAGCATACAGAGACTGTTGATAAAACAGGAAGGAGTTTGATTGAGAAAAAATTAAGAAGAGGAAGGATCTTAAATACACTTAAGGAAAGTCTTCAGTTGATCTAGAAAGACATCATTTACACAAAGAAAGACCTCTCTTATCTCCGTGGGAGGAAGAAAGGCAAGCTGGGCAAGCATGGAAGACACCAGTGGCAGAGCTGGGGAAATCTGACTGATGGTCATTCTTTTCAGTGTGACATGGGACACAAGGACATGTGTAATGAGTAGGACCTAATAATGGTCATTGGCCTAGTGGGAAAGTGAAGTTTTGAAGCAAAGAGAGGAGCAAGGGAAAGAATCAGTATCGTGTGAACATCTTGATAGGGTCAGGGGCCCTACACTAATGAGGTGATGGATTTGAGATAAAGCAAGTCTATAACATGGCTGTGCACTTTGATTTGGGGGTAACCAGGTTCAGAGTAGGAGAGAGAGAGAACAGTCTATATGTATGTGGAGATTGAAGGGGTTGGGCAAAATAGCAATGCTATCAAGCTAAGTTAGGAAGATAGAAAAAAATTAGGGTGGGATTTAATAGGATCAGAAATGTATGTGAGATCAGAAACAATAGGACAAATGTAAGGAGAAGGCTTAGCAACAGGTGAAAAAGAGTCACGTGTTTCATAAAAACCGGTGAAGGTCAATGGCTTTGTTTGTGTCTGAGCCTGACAAGGGCAGTCTGGGAGCCACTTGATTCCACTCTCATATCTGTGCTGTCCGCACTTAGGATGGGCTAACAAGCTTGTACACTCACCATGGGTCATCAGCCTTACAAAGGCATCGCGGATAGCAGAAGATTTGTATGAAGTTATATTTACTAATAAAAGGACTACTCAAGAAAGAAAAATCCTTAAAAATCTCACCAAGGCAAAAAGACACATTCTGAGTAAAAAGATATGATTAGGTGAAATAGATATTATATGGGAAATAATAACCTTTGAGATATAGTAATAATTACAGGTAGGTCATAGGAGATTTCTTTCTAGGTTATACTCAGTCACGCCATGGCGCTGTAGGAGCTGAGCCATGAGCTCCTAGCTATATGGGCCTGGGCAGATAAAGTAACTCTGCAGAGTCTGTTATATTGTGAAAATGACTTTCCCATCAAGGCTACAGTATGGACAGAGTGAGAAAATAAATATGAAATGATGTAGAAGTTGTTGGTCTCTCCAACCAGCATAGCCTTCCTTGGGACTAGCTTTTTGAAAAGGAGAGTTGGTTAAAATGATTTCGGTAAGCTCATTATTTTAAATAAAGTTCCACCAGCTCCTATCCATGGTCAGTAAAGAACACTGGAAGGTGGCTGAATTCGTGAATGGTGAAAAGAAATAAGTATGTCAGAAATAGCTCTTTTTAATGCTCCCATGCCTTTTATTTTCCATCATGAGTTTTAATTAAAACCATTTGGGCTAGTCATGGTGGGTTATGCCTTTAACTCCAGTACTCCAGAGCAGAAGCTAGGTAGAACTCTGTGAGTTCAAAGCCAGCCCTGTCTATGGAGCAAGTTCTAGGATCCACCAAGGCTATATAGTCAGACTTTATCTCAAAAAAACAAATCAAACAAATGAACAAACAAAAAACACCACCACCACCAACAACAACAAAACCACCATTAAAATAGTTCAATGCTTCACATGGATCATGAAACTTTAATAGTTACAAATTAGACTATCAAGCCAGGTGGAGTAGCAGGTGCCTGCAGTCCCAGCAGTTTGTGAGGCTGAAGCAGGAGGATTTTAGCTTGGAGACAGCCTAGTCTTGGTAGTGGGAACTATTGCAAAACTGCATTAAAAACAGAAAAAAAAATACTACCAGTTCTGAGGTGTTAATTCATTTTGTACACCTGAAAGAAGCACTGCATACTTATATTCCTGTTATCTATAACAAGATTATAAAGAGATGGTATAAATAGTTATAAGTTAAAATACAGCTGGATTAGAAATGAAGCAAGGACAGCTAGATCTCTGCACAGCTGTGCTGTGCAGACAGAGGTGGCTTAAGATCAGGTTTGGTTATGGAAGCAATTCAGCTCACCTTACAGGAAACAAAAGCAGGTGCTGAATCGTCAAAGCTCCGATCAATTATTTTTAGCATGTCTCTTAATTTCTCTGTCCCCTGATTTCTTGTCTTCTGTGCCTAAGACTTGAATAGGTAATCACTTGAGGGGATATCAGCAATAGGAAGTGTCAACAAACACAAAAAAGCAAATCTGGCCATCACTATATAGACAGTACACCCAAACTGTTCAGCCACATACCCTTATATAAACCCAATTATCACAGGGAAAAAACAAAGAATTCCCCAAATCAAGTGTTCAACTAGCTTCTGCCGTTTGTATTCCATCTTGGTGGGCAGCGAACTCAGATGTTCCAGCATGTTTGGCAGAGATCGGTAGTGAAGCAGGGGTAGCTGATTCTTGAGTAAGGCTTGTGGGGTGCGGAACTGAACATAGCCCTCAGATACTGCTAAAATAACTACAGACGCAATACAGGAAATTATTCCATACATGGCTGTCTTTCAAAGTATGGCCAGCATCTGCCCCACACCTGTGCAGGAAGCCATTTTCCACCACACAGATGGGTAAGGGCTCTCTCTTCTTTCCCAGCCAATTGTCAGTATTGAGAGTCTCTGATGAGTGTGATCAATCTCTGGAGCTGGGCTGGCCAGTTAGCCGAGGCAGAAGGTTGAACCACAAACCTCAGTGAGCGAGTTTGATCAATAATTAAATAAACTGTTTCTCAAACGATATTGAGAGTTAAGCTGAAGTCAGACTGCACAATGCAAGGGTTGGTAGTAGTGGTTTGGAGTGTCTGGGCTCTAGGTTCGGGAGAGTTCTAAGCCACTGAGCCCAGGAGAGTAAACAGTCACATTGTTAGGGATATCAGCTCTCTTGAGTCATGGCGGAAGAGGCGGCTTCTCCATCTTTTCACTACTGAGACACCATATTCGGTAAGTTAGACTCAAAGACCACAAACATGACCAGCGATGCAAGGGACTTGTTTTTCCAGCCTTTAAGGATCAGACGGAGGTTTGGTTCACCATTGCACCAACTCCAGACTCCAATACATGTTAAGACAAGAGACAAGATGAGTGAGAATCTAAGATTTACCTTCCAATGATCTGAGAAACTCCATTTGCCTTTTTTTTTTTTAAATCGTTGTTGTTTTCCAGAGAGGGTCTACATATAGCTATTAGAATTTCTAATCCTCCTGCCCCTACCTCTTGGTACTAGGATTACAGCCACCACATCTGGTTTGATGTGGTGCTGTGGATCAAACACGGCATTGGACACAGTAGGCAAGCATCCTACCAACTCAACTGCATCTTCAGACTGCTGCTGGGTTTGCTGAAGTGTTTGGGACTGCAGGCCAACAAAAGTTAGAAGGAATAAAAAGAGACAAATCTGTGCAAGCATTAAAACCATACATTACACAAAAAAGTTATACAAATCTAGGGGTTCATGACGTGGCCTCCCTAAATCTGAGGTTTTATTTTGGCCTCCCTTCATACTAGTGAACCATCTCCTCTCTGCATTCATCAGGGTCTCGGAGTACCCCTACTTAGTGCTTACTTGCTCCCAGACCGTGAGTTTCTCCAGGGCAGAGGCTGATCATCTGTTTCTCCTCTAGCATCTACTGGTAGATTCACAGCAATTGCCAAATAGATGAAAAAAATAAAAGAATTGGCTGGGCATGGGGCCGCATGCATATGATCCCAGCATTCAGGAGTCAAGAGAGGTAGAATGACGAGTTTGAGCCCAACCTAAGCTACATTGCAAGCTGAGGACAGCATCGTATTGCTATGAGACAGCTATGTCTCAAAATAAAAAGCCCCAAACCTCAAGAGACAGGAAAATCCCATCAGCATACCAGGAAGTTTCCAGCTTGGTTGCAACTCTGCTTCCTTCTTTTGCTGCAGTTTCTGTGTCTGCAGCAGCAGCCTCGTTAGACAAGGGAGCTGTACAATGCCCAAACTCCTGGCAAGACTGTCCAAGTCCTCCAGCTGCAAGTGAGGGACACAGAAGAGAACGTGCATCTTAATTTTTGGCATGAAAAACATCTCCCAGATGCTGAGCTGGGTTGTAAGTACCATCTGTCCTGCCACAGAGGATTA
This sequence comes from Microtus ochrogaster, assembly GCF_000317375.1. Classification (NCBI taxonomy): domain Eukaryota; kingdom Metazoa; phylum Chordata; class Mammalia; order Rodentia; family Cricetidae; genus Microtus; species Microtus ochrogaster. Next base: position 48,503,983 of record NC_022031.1, read on the forward strand.
GAGGGAAGAACACCTTTGTCTGAATCCAGGGACAGTGCAGGCATCAAGATGAGCTGTTAGTATTAACTTGTCTGCACTCACCTGACTAATTGCCTTCCACAGAACCTGCCTAGGGCTTCTAGTTGGAAATCAGGCGGCTGGTGCCATGGCAGGTCTCAAATTCTCATGTGTTTGGTTACATTCATTAGAGAGAGTTCTGGAAAGGATGAGAATTAAACATCTTGGAGCTTATCCTGGAAGGTTTTAAGCCGGTGTACTCGTCTATTTGATGCTTGGAGAAATGACGGACTTCATTCTGACCTTGGGTTCTTTCAAACATTCCCTCTCACGATTTCTATTCCATCCACAATGACTGGGTCTTGATGCTAGACCCAAGGGGTACAAAGGGAGATATGACATTATTTCAGGAATCTGGATATCCACTCACTGTCTGGAGTGGGGAAGGAGCAAGAAGTGAGGCCTGTAAAACAAAATACAATGAACTCCGGCAACCAGCAGAATAGAGGTTCAGAAGTTTCTGGGCCTGCAGGGGAGGGGAAAGTAAAAACCCTCAGGGATGTTTACTGATGGTTAAGTCTGTGCTTTGTCCTGTTGTCATGGATCCCCAGCCTCATCCATAATGTTCTCCAAACAAGTCTCACTGTCAGGACTTACCCAGATGGGTCACACCATCTTACTGTCCTCGGTGATAGATACAAAAGATACAAAAGACAATACATGCACCCCCAAAAAAAGATCAAAAGAGTCTCCCATGAAAGCATGTGTTAGGTTGCTAAGAAAAAGAGGATTGGTGTCCCCACTGAAGTTATTAAATGGACCCCAATCCTGACTTCAGAGGCCCAGCATAAAGTATTTGGGAAGCAGACATTTCCTGTGTCCCAGAAGGGTAAATAATGGAACTAGAAGGGGGACAGAAAAATCAGCACACAAGACATGTGTGCACATATAGAAATGCATGTGCACATGGTGTGTACACAACCATGTTTATGGGAGGAGGGAGGGAGGGAGGGAGGAAGGAGAGAGAGAATTCCTATGTGGAATTATAAGCTAAATGATTTCTAGAACTCTTTGTGTTTGGACAAACAAAATCTTTTAAAATATTTTCTTTGTAAAAATTAATTTAGCACAAAATAATAGGTCTCATTATGACATTTTATGCTTATATACTATTATACATTGTTCATAATCACTACCCCACTATCCCATCCTGTCCATTCTCTCTCTACCCACTTTTAACTGGTCCCCTTCTGACCACCCAGATTGTCTCTCTTCTGCTTTTATATTTTAAACATACACACACACATACACGGGTGTTTTATATCTATATTCTGCATATGAGAGAAAGCATGTAAGTTTCTCTCTCCCAGTTACTCTTTCTTGTTCACCCTCTTCTTTCCTTTTCCCTCACAGTCTCAATTCTGTTCTCTCTCTCTCTCTCTCTCTCTCTCTCTCTCTCTCTCTCTCGTTCTCTCTCTCTCACACACACATACACACACACATCTAGATTCCATATATGATATCAGATGCGATATTTGTCTGAATCTAACTTATTTTGCTTACCATGGTGATCTGTGGTACCATCCATTCTTCTGCAAATATAAGTTCATTCTTTTCTATGAACAAATAAAACTTGGTTTTGTGTATATGTGTGTGCAATTTCTGTTATTCATTTGCATGGATATCTAGGTTGTTTCTATTTCTTTCATCCTCCAACGATTTATTATTTGTATTTTATTTATATAGGTCTTTTGTTGGCACATATATGTCTGTACATAACACATGTGCAATGCCCGAGGAGGCCAGAAAAACATATCGGGTCCCTGGAATTGGAGATATAGATGGTTGTGAGTTGCCATGAGGGTGCTGGGAATTGAACCCAGATCCTCTTGAAGAGCAGCCAGAGCTCTTAACCACTGAGCCAACTCTCCAGCTCCTGGTTCCACGTCTTAGCTTTTGTGAATAGTGTAATAATAAGCATGGGAGTGCAATCTCTGTGGTTTGCTGACTTCGATTCCTTGGGCTATATACCCAGGAGGAGCTGTACATGGGCCACGTGGTAGTTGTAATTTTGTTTTGGGGGGGACTTTTACATAATTTCTGTAGCAGCCACAGCAGTTTACACTCCCATCAGCAGGGGATAAAGGTCCTCTTTCCCCACATCCTCACCAGCGATTACTGTCCTTTGTTTTCTAGATGATAGCTGCTCGGGCTGGGGTGAGCTAGAATCTCAATGTACTTTAAATTATTATTCCCCTCGTGGCTAATGATGTAGAGCATTTCTTCACGTGTGTAGTGGTCATTTGTGTTTCTTCCTTTGAGAACTATCTGCTCAATGCACTTTCCCATTTATTGGTCTGAAGGAGGGGCTTGGGGGGTTTAATTTTCAGAGTTCTTTACATAGTCTAAAGCTAATCTCCTGTCAGGTGCACTGTTGGGATGGAAGTCAAGGAGATTTCTTTTAAATCCATTTTGGTCTGGGCTCATTTGTTTTTGGTTTCAAACATTACACTCCTCAAGGACTCCTGGGTGACATGGGAGCCACACACAGTGTGGCCACACACAGCAGTTCAGATAAAGCGGGATTTGAACTGGCATGCTTCATTATCCCACGAAAGAATAAGGCATTTTGGGGGGCTCTTCATCCCCTTGGCACAGGTGCATATTTTTATCACACACTCTGCCGTTCACACACATGCACAGGTCTGAGAACCTCTGCTCTAAGGGAAAGCCACTACAGCTGGGTGGGACAGCACAAGCCTGTGATCCTACAGAATGGCGCCCAGACGTGGATAACTGAATCCACAGAAAGCCTGAGAAAGCTTGGGAAAGAATAGAGTACAAAAGTACCCTCATATGTAAAGAAACACTTCTAAAGCTTAAATCATACATTAAACCCTACACACTAATAGTGGGAGACTTCAACACTCCCCTCTCACCACCGGACAGGTCAGTCAGACAGAAACTTAACAGAGAAATAAGGGAACTAACAGATGTTATGACTCAAATGGACGAAATGGACATCTATAGACTATTCCATCCAAACAGAAAAGAATACACCTTCTTCTCAGCACCTAATGGAACCTTCTCAAAAACTGACCACATACTCAGTAACAAAACAAATCTCAACAGATAAAAAAAAATTGGAATAACCCCATGTATGTTATTGGATCACCATGGCTTCAACTAAAATTCAACAGCAACACTAATTCCAGAGTGCCCACAAACACATGGAAATTAAACAGGGATCACCTGAAGCATCAATGGGTCAAGGAAAAAATAAAAGGAGAAATTAAAGATTTCCTAAAATTCAATGAAAATGACTACCACAACATACCCAAATTTATGGGACACAATGAAAGCAGTGTTAAGAGGAAAGTTCATTGCACTGAATGCCTACATAAAGAAGCTGGGGAAAATCTCACACTAGTGAATTAACAGAACATTTGAAAACTTTAGAACAAAAAGAAACAAGCTCACTCAAGAGAACTAGATGGCAGGAAATAATCAAATTGAGAGCTAAAAACAATAAAATAGAAACAAAGAAAACAATACAAAGAATCAATGAGAAAAAAAGTTGGTTCTTTGAGAAAATCAACAAAATAGACAAATCTTTATCCAAACCAAAAGGCAGAGAGAGAATATCCAAATTAACAAAATCAGAAATGAAAAGGGGGACATAACAACAGACACAGAAGAAATCCAGGAATCATCAGGTCATACTGTGAAAAGATGTACTCCACAAAATTGGAAAACTTAAAGGAAACGGACAACTTTCTGGATAAATATCATTTACCAAAATTAAATTAAGACCAGATAAGCAAATTAAACAGACCCATAACTGCTAAAAAAAAAATAGGAACATAAAATCTCCCAACCGAAAAAGTCTGGGACCAGATGGTTTCAGCTCAGAATTCTACAAGATTTTCAAAGAACTAATACCAATACTCCTCAAATTGTTCCATACAATAGAAACAGAAGGAACATTGCCAAACTCTTTTTATGAGGCCACAATTACCCTGATACCCAAACCACATAAAGATATTACTAAGAAAGAGAATTACAGATCAGTCTCTCTCAAGAGCATTGATGCAACAAATACTGAATAAAATACTGGCAAATCGAATCCAAGAACACATCAGAAAAAATCATCTATCATGATCAAGTCAACTTCATCCCAGAGATACAGGGATGGTTCAACATATGAAAATCTGTCAATGTTATCCACCATATAAACAAACTGAAAAATAAAAACCACACGATCATCTTAATTTAATCCATTTCTATTAATCTGTGTATCACCATGAGATTGTGGTCTACCAGCAAAGTTTCAACACATCTATCTCTGGCAGGGATCATAGCATCTCTGACTCCACCCTTCTTTCACCCAGCATTCAGTCCAGTCCTCTCTGCCTACCTAAGTTCTGCTCCATCAATAGGTCAAGGCAGTTTCTCTATTCATTAATGGTAATCACAGCACACAGAGGGAACTCCCCTATCAGACCTTTACATCGTTGAAGAAAGAAATTGAAGGAGATACCAGAAAGTGGAAAGATCTCTCATGCTTTTGGGTAGGTAGAGTTAGCATAGTAAAACATGTCAATCTTACCAAAAGTAATCTATAGATTCAATGCAATGCCCATCAAAATCCCAGTAAAATTCTTCACAGACCTTGAAGGAACGGTGCTCAACTTCATATGGAAAAGCAAAAAACCCAGGATAGCCAAAACAATCCTGTACAATAAAAGAACTTCTGGAGGCATCACAATTCCTGACTTCAAACTTTACTACAGAGCTACAGTAGTGAAAACAGCCTAGTACTGGCATAAAAACAGACAGGAGGAACCAATGGAACTGAATCGAAACCTGAATACTAGAATACACACACACACACACACACACACACCTATGAACACCTGATTTTTGACAAAGAAGCAAAAAATATCAAATGGAAAAAAGAAAGCATATTTAACAAATGGTGCTGGCATAATTGGATATCAACATGTAGAAGAATGAAAATAGATGCATATCTATCACCATGCACAAAACTCAAGTCCAGATGGATCAAAGACCTCAACATAAAGCCAGCCACACTGAACTTCATAGGAAAGAAAGTGGGATGTATACTTGAACACATTGGCACAGGAGACCACTTCCTAAATATAACCCCAGTAACACAGACACTGAGAGAAACAATTAATAAATGGAACCTCCTGAAAGGATGCTCAATCGTGCTACAAGGGCATGTGTTCAAATATGTTCATAGCAGCATTGTTTGTCATAGCCAGAACCTAGAAACAACCTAAATGCCCCTCTACCAAAGAATGGATAAGAAAAAATGTGGTACATTTACACATTGGAGTACTATACAATGGAAAAAAATTAATGACATCTTGAAATTTGCAGGCAAATGGATGGATCTAGAAAACATCATATTGAGTGTGGTAACCCAGACCCAGAAAGACAATTATTATATGTACTCACTCATAAGTGGCTTTTAGACATAAAGCAAAAAAACAAAAATAAAAACAAAAAAAATACCAGCCTACAAATCACAATCCCAGAGAACCTAGACAACAATAGGATCCTAAGAGTGACATACATGGGTCTAATATACATGGGAAGTAGAAAAAGTCAAGATCTCCTGTGTAAATTGGGAGTGTGGTGTTTATGGGAGAGGGTAGAAAGGAATAGAGGAGGAAGGGAGAGGGTGGAGAAAATATATAGCTAAATAAAAACAATTTTTTAAAAAGTCACACAAAAAGAAAATTTAAAAAAACATATACAAATTCTAACATTTCATCCTTGAGCAAGGAATGTTGATATAATCAGACAAAACCTTTAGTCATTTCGGCTTACAGTGGTCCTTTAATAGCCAAGACGTTGTTACAAATAAACTGGTATGTAATAACTATTCTAAAAAAGAAAAAGAAGAAGAAGAACTCACAGAGATCAACAGCAGACACAACAGGGTCGATGAAGTCATATTGAACTCACAGGGAAGACCTTCTTAAGTTTGAACTAGAGAATGCCAGCATAGAGGAGGGGCAATGGGCACAAAGCATGTTTCTTCCCGTTTTACCCTAGATCTTCCACAGGCACTGAGTCAAGATGATGATGCAGAAAGACAAACCTAAGATGTCAACCTGGAGGCTTCATTTGGACTTTACTCATCTGACAGGAGAGGGAATTTTGATTTTGGAAACTTGAACTCATTTTTACTGGAGAAACCTAAGTTACTGAACAAACTGGAAGTCAGGAATGACGTTCATATTGAATACTTGAAGAATGCAATCAGTCATTTCTGAGAAAAAGTTCTCTAAAAGGCATGTAAAATACCTTACCAAGAAATCCCTTAAAAAGAAGCACCTCTGCGATTAGCCAAGGAGACTTAGGAACTTTGTTATTTCCAGATGAGTCAATATGAAGATGGATCAGAGTCTTAAGAGGTAGTCAGCCTTCTCTTTTTAATAAAATGGAGTATGCTTGAGAAAACAACCTACAGAAGGGCTTTAGTTTATCAGCAAATAAAAATCATTGTGCTCTTTAAAAAAATTTCCCTGTAATTCTGGTTTCCTGTGACTGTCTTAAAAGGGGGGGAGGTTAAATATGAGATTTCCTGTTTTTAAGTGATTGGGAAAACACTTTTTTCCAACAAGACAAGTGAAGGCTCCATGAGTAACTTGTACACAGCCCAAGTCTTCTGGCTTCCTGTGGGGAACAGGGAAGCATTGTGTGTATATATATGCATGAATGTAGCATGAATAATAAAAACCCAGAGGCATATATTACGGTTCATCCTGAAGATCAGAAAAGCAAAGCCGTCATGCCACTAGAGAACTCTTACTTCTAGGAAATCCTCAGACTGAAGGAGAGCAAGTTCCTGTCTCGTCCCAGTTTATATTCCTCTCTAGTGCTGGGATTAAAGGCGTATGACTCCGTAGCACTGGGATTAAAGGTGTGAGCCACCACCACCTGGATCTGTTTCTGCATTGATCTTGTGTGAGTCAGGGTGGCCTTGAACTCACAGAGATCCAACTACCTTCATCTCCTAAATCCTGGGATTAAAGGTCCCACTGCCTGGCCTCTAGGGACTTTGTTTTACCTTCTGGTATTCGGTTGAGATTTATTTATAAAACACAAATAAAATATCACTATACATGAACATCAAGATGCTAATGGCTGTGAGAACCTCATGGCTCTCATTGCGCTGAAGGGAAGAGCAGGTCCTATCTTCATTAATAGCAATAAAATAATCATCGGCACCATTACTGATGTCTCTGTGTAGTACCATGCTGGTGTCTGGGGATCTGATCCAAGTGGTTAACAAACAACCCCACTATGAGTAGGGTAAGGAATCTAGAGTACTCCAGAGTTTTTAAATAAGCAAAAATGTTGCAAGGGAAGAAAGAATGGCCATCAGGGCTTGAAATGGCTAGAGAAACAGGAAAAAGTACTGCAGATGGGCAAGAAAGGAAGGCAATATAGTCACATCTCATCAAGCGTCACTTTCTTTAAGGTCTCATATAAGTTACTCTAGAGATGGAGGAGGAGTGGATGGCAAGGGGGTAGATGGGAAACTGGGGAGGGGAGGGACATAGAAGGGGAAACTGCAGTTGGTATGTAAAATAAATGAAAATATGTTATTTAAATAAAATTCTAAAAAAGAAAAAAGAAGTTACTCCAGAGTGTGAGCCCAAGACAGCAAGTGGTGGCACCAGTAAGGATCTTCTGATAGCCCAAAGATCAAGAGAATAGGGCAAATATAAATACAACACAAAGAGTTCAGACAAAGGTGGCCAGTTGGTAGGTAGACCAGATGGATGCACTGTGATGTCAAACAGATCTGGCTTGAGGCAGCTGGCCTGCATCAGAGTTCTATGATACCTGCCAGATGACTTAGACTGTGTCTCCCTTTCCTTATTATATGTTGAAGCTAAACAATACCCACTTGGCAAGTTTGCTGTGAGAGTTACAGGCATGGCATGCATAGGGCTGCCACATATGGAAATCTTAATGCTGTCATCATTGCCAGAGATTGAACATCTCTTGAGCAGAGTGGTTCAGTCTCAAGAGCCAAATGAAAGGAATGCTGAATTCTATTACCTGGGTAGATCCCGCTGCCTGGGTAGATCCCACTGCCGTCAAAAGGTCTTCACGAGTAACTTCCCCAACATGAACCTCTCCCTCGTGATTACAGAACGATGCTTCTGAGACTGGCACTGATTGGTGGGTGGGCAGTGGTAGTCTGTAAGGGACAGTTTTTCCTTTGTGCGTGCTGATGGGGGGGGGGGGCAGGCAGCTTCCAATAAGACATCAGGTTACATTGACTTAATGGCAGTCAGCCTGTTACCTGCCCTCTATTTCTGGGTAGTTCTTGCTGCAGAGTTTACAGTCGATTGATTGTTTCTTCCACATTCTATAATTGCTTCATTGGAGGCTTCAGATGGTTTGTTGTGTTGGCAACTTCCTATAAAACTGTACAATCAGGGGAGGAGACACGGCAGTCATAGGGGGTTAAAGACTCATGTGTTTGAAAGACAGAATATTATGTGCACTGTGCTGGCTAGTCTTCTGTCAACTTGACACACAGACTAGAGTTATCTGAAAACAGGGAACCTTAACTGAGAAAATACTTCCATAAGATCTGGCTGGAAGATAGGTGTTGTGGTGCATGGCTTTAATCCCAGCACTTGAGAAGCAGAGGCAGGAGGATCTCTGTGGGTTCGAGGGCAGCCTGGACTACAAAGTGAGTTCCAGAACAGCTAGGGCGGTCACACAGAAAAACTCTGTCTCAACCACACACACACAGACCCCCAAAAAAGACTTGAATATAAGATATTTTCTTAATTAGTGATGGGGGGCACAACCCATGTGGGTGGTGGTGCCATGTCTGGCCAGGTAGTTCTGGGTTCAAAAGAAAGCAGTTTGAGCAAGCCAAGGGAAGCAAGCCAGATAGCAGCATCCCTCCATGGCCTCTGCATCAGCTCTTGCCTCTGGTTTCCTGCCCTGTTTGAGTTCCTGTCCTGACTTCCTTCAGTGACAGGCTACAATGTGGAAGTGTAAATCCGATAAATCCTTCTTTCCACGATTTGCTTTTTGGTCATCGTGTTTTATCATAGCGATAGAAACTCTGACTAGGACACACACTTTCATTCCATGAATACAGCCAGCATATGGGTAAGAGGATCTGTCTCTCGGTGCTAACACCAACTTACTAATGACTCCCTGACTTCTAGCTTCAATTAGAGCTACAGGCCAGTTAGTTGAATCCCTCAAAGGCAGCCCCAGCCCAGCAACCCCATCCTGCGCTCTGTAACCCCTAGCCCTCTCTCCCTGACCTGTGCCCTCTCTTGTTGCCCATGGCAGAAAACAGCTTCACAATGTGTACAGTGTCACAGAGTACTCTGTCTGTCACCTCCACCATTTTTAAGCTCCATACCCTTATCGGGCTCCTGACTCCCATGCCAGATCTCTCTGCTCTGTTTCCTCGGTCAGGGCAATCCTTCATCTCCACAGTCGCTTCTACTGTGTCCTCCATGAATCACTGTGGCAACAGCTTCTAGTCCCACTCCTTCCGAACTGCAGGAGTCAGGGGCATCCTTTTAAAGGCAAGACTGAGAACGTTGCTTTCCTGTTTAGAACCCTTCAAAAACTTTCCAACGTCTGCAGCCTAAATCCATGGAGACTTTATTAGGTCACAGTGTGCTGTCTTCTCGGTACCTTGTGTTCTTCTTTGAAAGGGGTATTTCCTTCTTCATGGGCAGATGTCAGGGGCCCCGTCTTCCCTATTCACCTCAATCTCCATGATCAGCAGGCTGCCGGCCATGGAGAAGGGGCTGGGAAACTAGCTGGCTAGCCTGTGGCCACGAAAGAATAAACAGCAGGTGTCCTCACTTGCTGGCTTTCCAAAACCCTCTGTTCTGAGATGACTTTGGGGATAGTAAATGGAACACTTCAAAGATCAAATGGGCAAGACTCAATGCAGGAGATCGCTTTGAGAACGGGGTACCTGGCCTCTCGCTAGCGTGAATTTCCAGCCTCCGTTGTACTAAATGCTTCCTTCCTCTCGAGCCTCCATCACTACTCTGACATGAGCCGCCTCCCCTCCCCAATCACAGCGTGCCCAACTCACACCACCAGCGCTTAGCAGGAGCATTGAGTTTTCTCTTTTTCTCTCTTTTCACCCGGGAAATGTTGATTTCTTCTCTAAAAGCTACTACTTCTCTGGCTTCCTGGAAAAAGACAGTGGTTCTTTGCTTGTCTTTGCCAGCTCGGAGAGCATCCATCAGACACTCAGTTCTCACTCACTAGAAGATGAAAACCCGAGATGAAGATGCCAGCGCGGTTCAGGTGAGGACCAACTTTCTGGCTTGCAGATGACTTCCTGGCTGTCAACTCTTTGTGTCCTCCCCTGATTGGTAGAGGAGGGTACACTCTAGTGTCTATTTGTAAGGTCAAACACTCTGAGACCTCCACGCTCATGCTCTTATCTACATTTAATTATGCCCTAAAGGCTCAAATGCCATTGTAACATACAGATTCCAGGGGGACACGAACATCCCTCAGTCCGTTGCATGCTTCCACTGACCTCTGTACTTTATTAGGCTTAATCATTACAAGAGCTACAAATACCAAACACTCACTAGTGTCATCAAGTCTTTATTTCATTAGCTCTCCTAGGTCTCTGAAGGGAGTTAGTACTTCTGCCCCTTCTCTGGAAATGAGGGACAGCCCACTCGTCCAAAGGGGTTCATTCCTGACTTCAAAACGAAGGCATAGCCACTCTCCTTATATTGCAGAAACCAGGAATTAATAAGAATTTTCTATCCAATGTCAAAACATACAGAGTTTGTTCTTCACAGCCATACGGTCTCTGTCCTGACCCCAGCTCCTCCATGGCAGCACGGAAGGAGCCATAGGAAGGACATAAATGAGTGAATATGGCTTTCTTCCAGGAAAACCTTACTTAGCACTTGGGAAATTTGAATTTCCTTTAGTTCTCACATGTCACAAAACAGACTTCTTTTGATTTTCTTCCCCAACCACTTAAGAACATAAAAACTAAGCCTAGCACTTGACTATATAAACACATAGAGCTTGCTTATCCCCAGTCTAAACAACCACAGTGAAATTAAAACAGTAATTATTTTTTAAAACGTGTCTCCCTTCATATGCCTCTCCTAGAGGATTCACCCTGGGTCTGTGAGAGGCCACTTAGCATTTCCTGTCTCAGGGGTTTCTCACGTAGCCTTCTGCCTCAGTCCAATCCCACTCCCCAGGCCAGGGCTGTTGCCTTGGCTCCTTCAGGTGGCAACTCCTAAGCTTTCCTCAGCCAGACTGGCCCTGAGCGCCCTCCTGGAAGCTGGGACCGCCTCTTCTGTCACTTGGTACTTCACTGTGCCCTTCCTCCTCCAGGTCCCCCTGTCTAAGCAGGCACATTTGTCTGTCAGTTACCACGTTTACCTCTATGAGGAGGTGAGCAGAATGCAGCCAAGGACTGGTCTTTTGCTCACTGCCAGAAAACCAAAACCTAGACGGTTCTAGCCCCCAGTGAGCACTAAGCTATCCTTGTCACGTACAGACATCCAGCACAGAGCACTCTCAGCGTTGAAAAGCTAGGACGAAGCTAGGCCCAGAGGTGCATGTCCATGATCCAGCACTCAGGAAGACTGCCATGCACTTGAGAGAGCCTGTTCTACACAGAGAGACTGTATTAGACAGGCTTACGTAGTGAGACGCTGTCTCAAAGCAAACAAACAGAAACAAAGCAAAGAAAATCAAAACTGACTAAACACATTTTAAAAGGCAGGATGGCGGGGATGGGGGTAGGGCTAGGAAAAAGAGGCAAGAGAGCCCAGTGTGGTGGCATATCCCTATAGTGTCGGCACACAGAAGTCTGAGTTCAGAGGATTGGGAATATGGGGTCACCCTGGATTACTTGGTGTGTTCAGGGTAGCTTGGGCTAATCGTGAGGCCATATAGTAATACATGAAATCAAATACAAAAGACTTGGATGAAGAGCTTGATAAACATTGGATCTTATGTTTCCCCAGAGATCTGACTGACTACTGAGCTTGCACAAAGCCTTTCCCACTGTCCATGGAGTTTGTGCACGCCAGACACAGCCCTGGCCTCTTCTCTCTGAGCTCCTTGCTAAGTGGCTCTGGGCTGAGCTTTCTTTGCTGTGTGAACTCCTGACCCTGCTCCTTCTGGAATGCTGAGCTGGAGGAGGAGACAGGAGGTGATGGGGGCCTGGGGATCAGTCTCAGACGGGAGCAGCAGATGGAGTTGGGGACGGCTTGGTGAGCGTGGCCTGGAATTCTGGCAGAAAAGGGAAGAGGAGTGTGCCAGGGCTCCTGGCGGGCTGGCAGAGGAGGCCTGGCTTCTTCTTCAGTTAATTGAGGTAATTTCTGCTGCCACCTTTTGGATAGAAGGGAGACTCTCCCTCTCCCAGCCACAGATCGCTTCCCTGCCTCTTGCCGCATTCCGTTGTACAGGGTCAGAACTCTAAATTTAGCTCCATTTATTTAGTTATTCCTTAAACATTTTTGTCACCTAGAAAATTAATTATAGGATTTCTCTGACAGCCTGAGATACACAGAGTGCACAAAATTACAGGGATAATTCAGAGGCCCAACTGGAATCACCAAATAAAATTGACAGTAGTGGTCTAATTCCAGAATAATCTACATGGTGCTGGAGAGATAATAATCTACCTGGTTCCTCGGGCTCTTCTTTTGAGTCTGCATATTAAGCCAAAAGGTTAAAGGAGCTGAGCAAAACTAGCAGAAGAGACTTTGAGGCCTAGGCGTGGACCCAGCTTTTCTTCTACTTGGCAGAACCCACTCCTGAGAAGTCCATCTTGGTTGGGCAGAATAGAATCCAGCCTCTACTCTGCCCATCCAGGAATCTGACCAGGTGAGCAGGAAGAGCAGAGGACAGCTTCCTTCTCTTCCTTCCCTCCTTTTCTTCTTCCTATCACTGTAAACTGCAGAAACCAAAGCTGGTCAACCAAGGTGAAAATGACAGCCAGAAGACAAGAAAGCTGCTCACAATTCCTTCCGGGAAGTGAGTTCAGAAAACCACAGAGAGATGGATAAATCTGTAACCTACGCATTTTTCAAACAGGGCTGAGTGCCTTCATCTGCAAAGTTCTGCAGGTACAAGATCAGGGTCTCATGGAGATGAGGCAGACAGAGGAGCTAACCAACTTAGACCCACAAAGGCCTAAGTTAAAGGACTTAGAAGGGACTAAAAGTCTACAGTGTCACCCTGAGCCATTGGTACCTTTGGATCTCCTCTACCACCTGCCGGCCACTAGACTCCATGATTTGTTTATCATAGCCTGATAGGAAAGAAAGGTTTTCCAATGCAGGAGGCCTCGAGAGTCAGGAAAATGTTCCAGGACTCCCTTTAAAACCAGGTGTGGTGGCTCACACATTTAAACCTAGTACCCATGTAGCGAAGGCAGAAGGATCACTCCAAGTTCAAAGCCAGCATGAAAGGCTGAAACACAGCCTGAGACCAGGCTTCAAACAACCAAACATAAGGGCTGGAAATGCAGCTGAGTTTGTAGCAGTGTCTTCAATATGCACAAAACTCTAGGTGCAGGTCTCAGCCCTACATAAACAAATAAACTTGGTATGGAGTGAGGGGGGCTGCATACCAATCATTGCGGTACTTAAGAGGGCGGGGGTGGACAAGAACATCAGAACTTCAAGGCCAGCCTGGACTACATGACACCCTGCCTCAAAGCAAGCGAACCAAAATATCAACACTTCCTTAGGAAGCTAATGCTACAGAAATTAATCTTTGCACAACTTTTCGTCTATTTCTGAAACACACCCCAAAGACGAACCTGAACTTTCCAGCCCTGCCCTCTGCACCTCCCGATAGGGCAGCCCTTCCCATACCCCCTGCTTCTGGCCCTGTGCTTGGGCTATCTTGACACAAGCTGAATCCTCTGGCAAGAAGTCCTCTGACTTACTTGGAGGCTCAACAGCATCTTCTTGTCCAGGGTCATCCACCACGTCACCAGACGAACCACCTCTTCTCTGGACACTGGCCTTACCTGGGTGTTCCTCTTTCATCTGTTCTTGGCTTTCATCTCCACCCCCAACCTGTCACAGCCTGCTCTGCCCCCTCTGCAGATCACCTGGAGCTTCCTGGTCCTTTCTTTGTCCTCTCTTCAGAGGCCAGGAGCATAGCAGTGGTACTTAGTAAAAGTCCATAGACTTCTGATGCTGCAAGCAACAGCATACACCAAATGTTTATAGAGAATGTAAGCTTCCAAGAACCATAAAGGTTATAGGCGATGTATTATTTAGCACATACAACAGCCATATGAGGAAATTCAACTTTAGCATGTACCAAGTTATCATGGCATGTGATAGGATACCTATGAGCTATGAATGCAGCCCAACACAAATCCGTAAATTTGCTTACAATGTTGTGACATTTGGGACTGGCTCAGCAGTTAAGATTGCTTGGTGGTTTTCCAAAGTACCCTGTAACTCCAGCTCTGAAGAATCAGGCTCCCCGTTTCGACCTCTGCTGATACTACACTAATGTGTATGTACCAACACACTCACACACATGTGCACACAAATATTTAGTAGCTATGAGATTTAAACATTTTATTATCATTATATATGTGTATTATATGTATATTATATATTCCACATATATATATGTGTGTGTATTATATATGCTACAGCTTTCATGTATAGATAAAAAAAACACTTTGTGGGAAATCGTTCTCTCCTTCTATGTTTATACAGGTTCCAGGGATCTAACTCAGATCATCAGGCAAGCACTTTTACCCACTGAGCCATTATGAGATATTTTTGTAATTTTTTTAACTCAATTGTATGACTCTGAAACACAGACTTCATAGATGACAACATCATGTCAAACATCAAAAGGGCACACATTTCTGCATCCAACACATGTTCCCATTTTGCAGAAGAGGAAATGGACGCATGAAGCAATCTAAGTGATTTTCCCAAGAGTGGGGACCAAAGGCCATAGACAAATTGAATTAATGACTGAAAAAAGAAATGATGTCTTTGGTAGGCAACGGACTCGCTGCTCCGATCTTAGCGAGGGCCGCACTTCTGGAGTAACATTTGACCATGCCATTGTCAGGAAGAGGCACTGGGAAATGAATTTGCGCACCTCCATTGGAAAGGAAAGTTCTTGAACTGGATAACCAGTCCTCCTTGCACAACTCCCAATGTAAAGGAACTCTTCCGAAGAAATTCCCAAGAAAAACAAAGCAAGAAAGGCATTCTTCTTTAATCTCCTGCCACCCAGCCCTTCCCTCCGGTCACATACTGTCCATCACCAATTCCCAGTGCCACCCAGCCCTTCCCTCCCGTCACATACTGTCCATCACCAATTCCCAGTGCCACCCAGCTTCCCCGGGCAGCTGGAAGGGTGCTTCGAGGAGACCCACATATCCCGCCCCTCCCTTCCAATCCCCCCTCAAGCCCAGTCGCACCAGGGCAGAGCACTGGCTTGAAATCTGCATACGGAAGAGGCTGGGAAGGCTGAAGAGAGCAATTTCTGTCTCACATCGTCTCTTTGTATAATGTTGTCTCCTCCTGACTAGTCCCCAGAATACAGCTGAACTCCACCAATTGCTGCCTTAAGAGAAAACACTGAAGACCTATCTTTAATGTCACAGGAACAATGGGCGTCCTTCCAAAGGAGGAAAATGACTTGCTTTGAAAGAGTTGGAGGAAGAAAGTGCAGAATGTTCCAGCTGAACGTGAGGGGGGAAGAAACTTAGCAGCTGTGTGCTGGCTCCCGGCTGCAAGACGGAGCAGCCCTGCCAGCGTCGTCTGTCTGTGCTGGGCGCACTGAGGCAGAAGCCTCTCAGCGCGGTGGGATGGGTACTGCTGCTTATTCCGAGAGGGATGGGGGACATCTAGCTGTCTGTGTGCTGTGCGGGTGGAGTTTCTGTGGTTTCGTACCTGTGCAGTCTGTCTTCCTTTCACAGACCTTGGAGCAAACTCCATGCTTGTGTGAAATTCTCCCGCGGAGTTCTCTTCCTTGGGCCGGAGTGGTGTTTGCAGCTGACCACTAAGTTTGAAGCTCAGTCTGGCTACTTAGCTCAGCAACCTTGTCACAAAGGCCCGGTGCACCCAATGCCAGGTTCAACCACATTTTGAGCCCTTTCCCATGAGCTAGGAATCCCCCGGGAACAGGGGTTACCTGTCCAGTTTCGGACGCCACACTTGTAACTTCATTTCTGATATTTCATCTCCTCGAAGCATTTTGGACTTTCCCAATGAAGCCGTTTCCTTCAGGTTTTCCCTATGACCCAGAGCCTTTGCACGCGCTGATTTTTCTGCCTGAAAGGGGCATCCTGCATCCCCCAGAACATTTTCCTTACCTTCAAGACTTAGCTCACTGGGTCAGGGTGGTGCACACCTGTAATCCCAGCCCTTGGGAGTCAGGAAGATTGCAACAACCTCAGTGTAACCTGGTTCTGGGCCAGCTAGGGATACAACCAAAGATCTTATAAAATAAATAAATAAATAACCACAGAAAACAAAACAAACAAACAAACCAAAAAAAAAAAAACCCACAGGGAAATGACTCTTGGTAAAGAACTTGCTTGTATAAGGGACCCAAGCTCCCAAGGTCAGTTGCCAGCACCCCTGTAACAGCTGGGTATAGTGTCATGAGTGTAGCCTTAGTACTTGGGAGGAAGCAAGAAGAAGGGCTCCTGGGCTTGACGGCCAACCAGCCTAGCCACACCTGTGAGTTCGAAGCCAATGAGAGACACTGTCTCAAAATAACAGTGTGAGACCTGGAGAGACGGCTCAGTGGTTAAGAGCACTTGGTTTGTCCCAAATTTGAATCTCAGTACCCACATGGTGCATGCAACTGTCCATCACTCCACTTCCAGAGGAACTCCTCCAATGCTCTCTTCTGACCTCTGCAGACACTAGGCGTGCATGTGATACAGAGACATTCGTGTAGGCAAAACACTCCTTTACATAAAATAAAATATATCTTTAAATATGCAAAAGTTATAATTGTGTAAAGGGCGATTGAGGAAAACACCTGGCACCAGCTTCTGGGCTCCACAAGCATGTACATGCACACACCTGCTTACACCTGTGCACATGCACACAACACACATACACAAAGACTTTGTTCTGCTATTGTTTCCTTCTGGCCCTCTATCTGGTCTTTTCAATGAATCTACTACTTTCCCTTGGGTTCCAGGCTACCTACCGTGGCAGCAGACATGAGCCGGTATGGAATTCATCCATCCACACCACTGCTGCCCTCCTAGCTTGTGATCATCTCAGAAAAAGAGACTTTGCTTTGTTTGTGTAAATATAGTTATAAATGTAGCTGTGGCCGTAGACCTAGCTCAGTGCCTAAGTCTACAATGCACTCAGTGAACACTCAGTGAACTTAGAGGACCTCAACAGAGATTCTCAGCCCTGCCTGGAAATAGAGAGTTAAAATGTGTACCCACAGAGGACGAGGCCCTTGTCCTAAAACAAAGCAAACAGAACCTTTGAATGTGGGATGCCTGTTTTCCACCTGTCTTTAAGTCACCTGAAGGGCTCACTGAAGCACCAATGGCTGAGCGCATGCCAGGTTTCTAACAGTTGGTTTTATATTTGAATCTGAAAAGTGCCCCATAGGTTCCTTGCTTGGACACTTGGTCCCTCATCATTGTGATGACTCGGAGATGAGGTCGTCCTAGTGGATGTAGGTCCTAAATGGTGTCTTTTCCTCTGCTACTCTCTAGCTTGCTTCTGTTTCCTGGTTTTGTGATATGGACAGCTGCTCTTGGCCACAAACTCCTGCCGCCGTGGAGTACTGTTCCAGCACTTGGGACTGAGTAAATGCAGACTGAACCCTAGGAAACCCTGAGCCAAGATAAATAACTCCTTCCCCAAGGCGTGTGGGGCAGGTGTTTGCTAACAGCTCTGCAAACGTAACTACCGCAGTGGGTCTGAACTGGCCCTCTGAGATGTGGTTGCCATGGGGTCCAGGGACCACACACCGAGAGACACTGTGGAGGCAATGGCTTTCCTCTTGGCTTTCCTCTTCACTTTCAGTCAGCTCCTGTCAGAGAAGTAAGTGAGGAACTTCTCTATTCTCCACTGGTCACTGACTTAGGACTCCTTGTTTGCTCTGAACAAAAAAAATCAGAGAAGCATATGAAACACCTGAGACTATTAAACCGCCGAGCCTGATTCCAGGACCCATGGTGCCCCCACGCGTCTGTATTTTGAGCAAGTTCTTAAGCAGGGCCAGCATTCTTCAGTAGGAGCTGGCAAATGTCCTCTGTGCAGGACCTGGTGGTAAACATTTAGGCAACGCAGGTCAGGAAGTCTCTGCTGTGATTATTCAATTCTGCTCCTAAAGCCTGAACACAGCCGCTCTCAATGCAAGCAAGGCTGCATTCCAATAAAACTTTATTAGTTTACAAAAGTGCGTTGGATGGGCTGGAGAGATGGCTCAGAGGTTAAGAGCATTGTCTGCTCTTCCAAAGGTCCTGAGTTCAATTCCCAGCAACCACATGATGGCTCACAACCATCTTAATGGGGTCTGGTGCCCTCTTCTGGCCTGCAGGCATACACACAAACAGAATATTGTATACATAATAAATAAATAAATAAATAAATAAAGTGCGTTGGAAAGGCAGGCTTGTCCCAAATGGGTCCTAGTCAGCTAATTCTGATTATAGAGATTTGCGGGAAGAACAGTTCGTACATTTGATGTGATAAAATAAGGTACAGGAGGTCATAGAGGAGGGAAGGAGAGCTGGTTCTGCAGCTTCAGATTGATCAAGCTCTGTATAGAGGAAGGAGAGGAGGGAGGACACTGTGGTTGGAGGCACAGATTGAGCAAAGGCACGGGGGAAAGATGGAGAACACCATAGAAATAATGAAAAGACCAGAATGTGAGCATTTAGACTGTATTAGCTTCAAAGTGACCCACTTAAGTCTTACTCCTTACTTCCTCCCCACATCAGAATTTAAAGTCTGTTTTGGAGCATTTACCAGGGCAGACTGTCCTGTGAAATAAAAGATCAGGCCGGGGCCAAGGAGTCTATAAGGTGGGATGGTAGATCCCCAACTGTTGCTTCTCTCACCATTGTTGAATTCTGGGTTCTGGTTTAGAAGCAGCAGCAGTGGGAGGTCCTGAGATTTTGAACTCCTTACTATGTGTTTAGCCTTACTTGGTGCCTTATTACACTGTCACACTTAATACCACAACTCTGCACAATATGTGTACCTGGCCCATGTTAGAAAACCCCAAAGGTAATGGTAGGGTCATCCCTGTTCAACCCATATAGATGACAAGTGATGATTCTGTAAAGAACAGAAGAACTCTGTTACCAGAAGAACAATGACATTCATGCCTCTCCAGCATAAAAGATAACAACAGAAATGTCTTGGAAACCTTGTCACGGTATATTTATTTTCCCCTGAACTATTTATTCTACAGTTGTTTACAGAATGTCTATCATGTAGCAGACACAGTGCTAGGTACTAGGGCAGAGACATGGAAGGCCATAATATTTTTAAGAAACTCAAGTCTGGTAAAGACACAAATAAATGACTATTTGTTTATTTAGTTTTTTTTTTTTTTTTTTTAAGACAGGGTCTCACTATATAGCTCTGGCTATCCTGGAAGAATTCACTCTGTAGACCAGGCTGACCTTGAATGCATAGAGATTTTCTTGCTTTTGCCTCTGAGTGCACTATCACATCCATTTCAATAAATACTTTTTAAAAAAAGATAACAGGCTTTGGTATATTATCTGGGCTTGAAATATGGCTTGTCACTTAATTACCAATAAAACATTGGGAGAGTTAGCCTCTTCAACTTTTAATTTTTCACAGAGGTTTTATGTGGATTAGACAGCAGCTGAACCTCACATAGCTAGAGCCTGGATGAAGAGTCACCCTTCTGTGTGAGGCTGTGAAGGCCAAGAGAAAAGAGCAATGAATCCAGCCTGTAGACGACACCGAAGAAGGCCTGAGATTTGCACTTCTTCTTAAAGATCATCAGGAGAGTCCAGGTGGAGGAGGGTGGAGGCGGGGAGACGCCTTCTGCCAGAAGGAGCAGTTTACTAGAAGCTTTGAAAGCCTGAGCCAAGCTGTGGGGTTCAGAAAGCAGTAAATACATCCAGCTGCCTGGTGTGCTGGGGAGATGGTGGTAGGAGTAGAAGGGTGTGAAATGACAACATTCCTGGGAAGATGGAAGATTCTGGAACTTTGTCCATTGAGGGGGAAGAGAGGGCACCTGGAAATCTCTGCCCGATAGCCATCCATCATTGTCCTCCCAAGTGAGTATCAAATAACCATATTCTCCTGTGCGCACTAAGACGGTGCTTTTTGAATGGATGAAGGCCCATTGATAGATCCGTCCAAATGCTCACAGTAATAATACTCAGTTTGGTTTGACTGGGGCAGGGCTGTGAGCTAGGGATTTAATACAATACCATCCATTGAGCATGTTGGCCTCTCTGTGGTGATGTGCAGTTGCTCCTTCTTAGGGACTCTGCGGGATCTGGGGACATGCTGCTTCCAACCAGAGGTACCAGACGGCTGCAGTGCTAGGAGGAATGCAGATGGGTAGCAGGGGAAAACTTGCTTCTTAAGTAATTCCCCACATCAGCGCCACAGCTAGGATCATCTGTCACAAACAACATATAGACATCTTTATTGGACAGTAGGAAATGTCAGATGCTTAGGCCTATGGGACCCCTTTCACTAGGTACCCTCCAGCACCCACTCCCACTTCCCATCCTCACACCCCACATCCCACTACCCAAAGCTCTGCTGGGGAGGAAAATGCGTTCTCTTTTGAGGATGCTCCCACTGGTGGCTTTCCCGTACTCTAGTGGATGACCCATCCCCATGAACTTGTGAGCAACACTAATTAAACTTAGTGGGCCACTTAGAAAAAAAAGATCCAGAATTGGGAAGGGACCATGACAGGGAGATGCGGGGAGAGTTGGAAGAGGGAAATGGGAAATGGGTATGATCATATTTCCTTGAACACTTGTGTGAAGAAAAAAAAACATTTTAAGATTTATTTTTTTTAGAGAAGCTCAAAGATTTTAGAGGCTGAACACTGTAAAAGAGTTATTTTTTCATTCATAGCCAATGTGGGTGTTCTTCCGAAGTTGGGAGTTGATAAGGAGAGAGGGATACAGGGATTCTTGTTCCAGTCAGTGATTATAAATGATGGACTGTACCATTCATCTGAAGCAGATGAGCAGGGCAGGAGGGGTTTGAAGTGGGACATTGTGGGGTAAGCTTTACCCCCACTCTGGTGGTTTGCATGAAAATGGCTCTCATAAGCTCATATGTTTGAATACTTGGTCCCCAACAATTGATAACTGCTTGGGAGGGAGGTGGTTAGGAGGTGTCAACTTGATGGAGGAAGTATGTCACTGGTGTTTAGCATCCAGGCAAACCTGGCCCTGGCCCTTGAGGACCTGAGAGAGTGCATCACCCCTGAGTGCAAGGCAGAGAGTGCACTGTCTCTTTAAAGGCAAAACTCTGCCCACCTCTCCCTCTTCTTCCTTTCTCTTCCTCTTCTTCTTCCTCCTCCTCCTCTCCTCCTCCTCCTCCTCCTCCTCCTCCTCCTCCTCCTCTTCTTCTTCCTCCTTTTCCTCTCTCTCTCTCTCTCTCTCTCTCTCTCTCTCTCTCTCTCTCTCTCTCTCCTTTTCCACTGCTCCTGTCCCAGACACTGGTCTCTTCCCTCCCCTTCCCCTTTCTCTCAATAAACTAACCACTTAAGCTCTGTCTACATGGCATATTTGTCTCTTGCCCACTATGAGGCTTCTTGGCTCCTTCCTGCCAAAGTTCCTCTCATGCAGAATCATTACAACCAGTAGCAGGTTTTAAGGTTTCAAAAGACTCACACCATTTTGAATTAGCTCTCTCTCCATCCAATATTTGGATCAAGAGGCAAGTCCCCAGCTATTCCTGTCATTATGCCTTTACTCTGCCATCGTGAACTCTAACCCTCTGGAACCCTAAGCTCAATTAAACACGCTCTTTTATAAGTTACCTTGGTTATGGTGTCTTATCACAGTAATAGGAAAAACAATACACCCATTCATATGACTGTACTTACTATAGGAAATATCACACCACTGGGGAAGATGGAGCAGGTACCAGAGGGCTTGACGAGCGTTTAGTCAGGTCACCATGACATGGACGTGAAGGTCATGGCCAAGACCCATTGAGTGAGAATCCAGCTATTACAGCACACGGTGGCAAAGCAGAAAGATAGCAGCACCTGACATCTCTACCACATTCATGGAAAATCACAGAAGGCAAGGTGGGGGTGGCCAAATGTCAGTTTACCCCCAGAGAAGCTGCTTGAGGGACCCTCCCAAGTCGGCACAGAGGAACAGGTCTGAGGGCTGAGAAGCCAACCAGGAAATGCCACATGCTTAGGTCCTGGGCAGACATGGCAATCAAAGAGACCAGCTGGCAGGACAAGCTTAAGAATAAATAAAAGGAACTGCTTGATGAGCTCATCCTTGCAGATCCCAAGTCTTTGAGGAAGTTGACAGACACGTGGGAGGCGAAGTCTGTGAATAAGGCACAAAAAAAAAAAAAAAAGATCCCTCTAAGATGGAAGGGAAGCGCCATAAGGTTGGTTAGAGATGTTGCAGGAGCTGGAAAAGGAGGAGGGGGAGGGAGGGAAGCCCAGTAGGAGGAGACTCTGAGAAGGTGCCAGGAGGGGTAGAGAGGAGGGTTCCAGCCCCCTGTGTGGTCCTGAGGTAGAAGGTGTGAGAGTCGACCAGCTTTAAGTTGAGCTCATCACAGTCCCACAAGGTACTGGAGCAGTACACCCTACAGTTCAAACAAGGGAACAAGCCCCAGAGATGCACGTCTTACAGTCACCGTGACTGAGAAATCCAAGATTAGAATGCCAGGGTTTGCAAGTTCTGTGCGAAGCATCTTCGGGGTTGTTGAGCACAGCTGTCTGGCATCTTTCCTCTAAGGGCACAGATCCCATCCTTAAGGGCTCCACCCTCAGGACCTAATACTTCACACTGACCTCTACTCGGGATAAGATCATGGTTTCCCCACGTGGAAGGAAGGGGGCAACAAACCCTGGAGTTGGAGGATGAAGTGGGAAGAGGGGTCCCAGGGTCTTAGGTCAGGGTGCTGGTGGAGGGGGCAAATCAGGAGACATTTGAGCATAAGCAGCATCTCACTTAACCCCCAGCACTCGGTAGAAGTCAGCCATCTTGCACGTGGGCCACAGCTGATCTGCATGTGGCAGAGGAGAACCAGGTACCTTGGTCTGAAAATGCTGATAAACCGGTGATGCTTGGTGCATTCTGCTGCCTGCCAGCTGCATGCCACTATTTAAATGTGGAAGTAAAACCCTACTAAAGCTATTTGAAAACTGACATGTTGCCCGGAGAAGTAACCATTCCCCAAAGATGAGAGCTTGGGTTTGATATGCATTTCTTAAATTTTATTTTTCCATTTATTTCCATACAAGTGTAGGTTCCCTTTCTACCTCCCCTGAGTTCCCTTTGTCCCATAGATATACCTACTTTGAAGTTATATATACATACACGATTTTATGCCTATACACATTTTTAAAGGCTAAAGGTATGAAGAAAATTACATTTAAAACTGAACATAGTTGATTGTGAACAATAACGAACACTGCAACAAGGCTCGCCTTGTGAAGAATTAGGTTTCTCCCAGGCCTGTTTACTGACTTCAGGAGACTTATTTGAGCCGGGAAACTTTTTAGCTCAGGTGGGAAATGCCTGACACAGGAGCCAAGAAAGTTCATTTCCTTGGGAAAAATAAAAGGATGGATTCTACTTTAAAGGTTAAATTTCAATCTGGGAGCTATAATAGCACTGTCAAATAATTATTATTGTTATTTTTACAAATCTATTTCATTTTAAAACAAGTCGGGAAATCTCTGACTTAGTTTAAATGAGACCTCAATTCTCCCAGGCCTGATCTGCCACCTGAGGCAGGACCGCCCGCTGAAGCAGTGCTGCGCCGAGTCATTAAAACAGCAGCTCCCACTGCGAGAAATAAAGGAGCCAGATTCTTACTGCAGAGCTGCCGAACAGTAGGGGGAGGGAGGGAGGAGGGAAGCTAATTTCTGCAGGCAGCTCCGAGCTTCTTTTCCTGGGCACTCTTAGTCAATATTTATCTAGCTGTTTCTCAGGACGGTGACTCATCATTTGTCTCTCTCCTTTCTGCGCGCCACGGCTCTCTCTCTCCCTCTTTGTGGCTCACTGAACTTGGGCGACAGAGCAAGGCTGGAACTTCTTCATCCTGCCTAGAGGATGCTGAATGTGAAACCTGTGGCTGAGTGTCTTCAAACGGCAAAGCTCAAGCAACTGGTTGCCCAGTGTCTGGGTGCGGAACATAGAGTTATGATTTATTAAGAAAGATGGAGTTTTCTAGGGTTGTTGTTGTTGTTGTTGTTGTTATAGTATCATTTGGAGTGCGGTTGTATAGTGCCATTTGGAGAGGCTTTCCATGATGTCACTTGGAGGGGGCTTTTCCTGGGGTGGAGGGAGTATGTACATATACACCCGCACTTACAAGTGTGTGTGCTCATGGAGCCCACAGAAGGATGTCAGATACCCTGCT
Source organism: Microtus ochrogaster (assembly GCF_000317375.1). Taxonomy (NCBI): domain Eukaryota; kingdom Metazoa; phylum Chordata; class Mammalia; order Rodentia; family Cricetidae; genus Microtus; species Microtus ochrogaster. Next base: position 48,528,630 of record NC_022031.1, read on the forward strand.
CTGTCACTGCCCACCTCAATCCTTTGAGATGGGTTCCCTTGCAGAACCCAGAGTTAGAGTGGCAGCCAGCAAGTCCCAGTGATGTTCTGTCTGCCCAGCAGCACTGGGGGTACAGGAGTGAATGCATCCATGCTGGCTTTTTGCATGGAGGCTGGGAATTTTAATCCAAGTCCCCATACTTGTGAGACTTACCCACTGAGTCCTATCCCCAGGACTCCTGAGACAGTGCTCTTACCCACTGAGTCCTATCCTCGGGACTCCTGAGGGAATTTTCATAGTGTCACTTGGAAGGGGGCTGGCCATCCCAGTCCTAATTTACTCCCTCCTTTGGCTTAGGAGAGTAAAACAGAAGAGATCATGTTTGCCATTTTGAAGTACAATGGGATGCATACATAAAGCCATCCTTGTTGTGTTTTTAGCAGCAACCAGTCTTTGTTGGTTTGATCTACATTACTCTTATTAATCTTTTTAGTTTGCATACAAAATAGTGGGTTTCATTATGATATTTTCATTCATACAGATGTACCAGTTTATCTGATTCTCACTTCCTCTGGTCCCCCTTTTACCTTAGAAAATCCCCCCCCTTCTGTTTTTAAGTGGTGCACATGCATGTGAGCGTGCGTGTGTGTGTGTGTGTGTGTGTGTGTGTGTGTGTGTGTCTGAGAAAAGACACGAAGATGTCATCGTTAGCAGTCTAGAGTAGAAGGATCTCAAGCTGCACTTAAATTGTTATTAAAGAACTTGGGGAGGCTTGGCTGTCTTCTACCTCGCCCTGCTGACAGAGTGACTAATCCAAATTCACACATCGCAAGAAGGCAGTGATAAGAGGTCAAGTTCACTGGGAAGCATCTGATTGGGTGGACATGGACTTGGCAACACCAAAAGTAGTGAAGAGAGAAGCTAGAGAGATGGCTTGGGGGTTGAGGGCACTGGATGCTCTTCCAGAGGACCCGGGGATCGAGTCACAGTTCCCAACCATCTGTAACTCTTTTTCCAGGAAATTCAGCTCCCTCTTCTGGTCTCTGTGGGCACTGCATGCACATAGTGTGCAGATATACATGCAGGCAAAACATCTATATATATTAAAAAAAAAATGAAGAGGGCAGGACTGGGTAGAGGTGAAGGGGAAGTAGAAGTGAGGTGCAGTTCCAGTGGATTCCAGAGGTGCTCTGGGCTAGGAGATTCTCTAAAGCTTTTCAGAAAGGAATCGAGAGGGCTTGGCTCTCACACTCTCAGCTAGTGACTGCATAAGGGCTGTTCCCAGAGACAAGCTGCTAGGGGAGCCATTCTCTTCAGTTTAGGAGATTTCTGTAGCAAGCACTAAGCAGAGAGCACTCCTCCACAGCGTGGGAGGGGAGAAGCACCTCAGTTTTGAAGGAGGCGTGTCACACCCAACCAGGGTATAGTCTGTGCATGTATCACTTACAGTGAAGCCCAACTTGGATGCTGAAACCTGAATCTCCATGGAATTTGTTTCTGAATCTATCATTTGCACACCATGCCACATCTATTGTCTGGTCTCATAAATCATAACTGAATGCTAGGAGAAAGAAGCCCCGTGATCTAATGCAAATCCTCCCCTTTAAAAAGAAGATATGTCAATGTCGCAATGATAGGAATAGTCCATTCAAAGTTTTGACATCAGTGACACAGCCAGGTAAGATTCAGGCCTTCTGACTTCCAATGCTCCAGTTTGTCCCCTTATTCTTGCCAACTGTCTCCATTTCTTCCTAGAAAACAAGGGAAAGGGAGATTCTATTAATAAGACGTGAATGGACAAAACTTAGTTAGCTAGCCACTAGACTCTTACATGTGTCCTGTGGGGAAGAGGGCCATTGCTCAGTCCAGCACACTCTCATTTCAGGTCAGCTCAGCCATGCCCTCCTTAGTCCTGGACCCTGCTGGACTCTGATAGTATAGCCATTTAGTAGACCCGGCATCAGCTTTCAATGAGTTCACCTCATCTACCTGAAGGAGAAAACAGAAAACGACAGCTTATTTAAATGCTACTTGGCCAATGTTCTGATCAGACTAATCCATGAGTCAGCTGAGAATGATCCCAGCTCAGGCTGAGGGCCTCTTGCAGAGAGTGACTGCTGTTATTGTACTATGTCAGGAACACAGCAGAGGCAAGCACATTCTAGCTTTCTACTCTGTCAGACTTTATTGAATGATAACAAATTCACAAGGGACAACGGTTTCGTTGGCAGAAATCTGCATAGTGGAGCCCCTACCCTTGATAGGCCTGGTCAAGGTGAACACAAGTCATTCTATTCCCACCTTAATTACTAATATTAACTCTCAGATCACACCTTGCACACCACATTATAAATCTTTCTCCCCCCCCCCTCTGGCTAGTTCTATCTATTTCCATGTTTTTTTCTCCTTGTCTATTTATAGGTAAGTTACAGAGTGGTTACAAGGAGCCAGAGAGGCAGAAGCTGCGGACGATGCAGCATCTGTGAGAGCAAAGCCACAAACTAGCCTGGAGGTTTACTGGAAACGCAGCTGCTGCCTTAGCATCGAGCTGCAGTGTCAGAGTTGGGCTGCAGATAGGGGGTGCAGTCATGGCTGGAGAGGAGAAGGACAAGACCAGGTATAGGTGGACAGAGGATGGACTGAAGGGTGGCAGCCCAGGGTGAATTAGTGGGTGGATGAATGAGCAGTGATTCTAGGAGGTAGAATCAACAACGGGAATTGAGCCAAGCTGGAGCCCCTTAGACAGTCAGGAGTTGTAGGGAGAGGGCCACTTGTTCGTTCTGGCCGTCCAGCTAGCGTAGCCCCAAAATAACCACACAGAAACTGTGTTCATTAAATCATTGCTTGGCCTATTAGCTCTAACGTCTAATTGGGTAACTCTTATACCTTGATTTAGCCCATTTCTATAAATCTATGTATCGCCACGTGGCAGTGGCTTATCAGGAAAGATTTGGCGTGACTGATTCTCTCAACTTCATGGTGTCTCTCTCCTTCTCTGCTTTTCTTGCTTCCAGCATTCATTTCTGTCTTCTCTGCCTACCTAAGTTCTGCCCCTATCAGGCCAAGGCAGTTTCTTTATTCATTAACCAATACAAGCAACACATAGAAAGAAGGACCTCCTACACCAGGGAGTCTCTACCTGTTGGCCTCTTGATGCACACTCCCATGGTCAGATGACAAGTCACTGGGGCCATTACCATAACTATATTAGAAGTCCTTCCTGTGCCTCCTCATTGGTCTGGTCTGTCTGGTAAGTTCCCATGGCCATTTTTAATGATAAGATTTTAATACACCTATGTGTGGCCAGAGCCCAAATTTACTCTGATAAATTTACAGGGTGGTAGCAGTTCTTCTTTTAGGAGAGTTATCTAAAGTTACCTGTGTCTTAGTGGTTCCAGGCGGATGATGCTGTTTACGTGTCCAACCAGGTTCAGCCATCCTCCATCCTCAAAATAAAATCAAAAACCTCTTGGTAAAAATAAGGCCTCTCACAGGAGACCACTTTCTAAATATAACCCCAGCAGCACAAACACTGAGAGAAACAATTAATAAATGGGACCTCCTGAAACTAAAAAGCTTCCATAAAGCAAAGGACACAATCAACAAGACAAACAGCTGCCTACAGAGTGGGAAAAGATCTTCACTAATCCCACATCAGACAGGTCTAATCTCCAAAATATCAGAAGAACAAATAATCCAATAAAAAAAAATGGAGTACAGACCTAAACAGAGAACTCTCAACAGGAATCTAAAATGGCTGAAAGACACTTAAGGAAATGCTCAACATCCTTAGCCATCAGAGAAATGCAAATCAAAACAACTCTGAGATTCCATCTTACACCTGTAAGAATGGCCAAGATCAAAAACACTGATGACAACTTATGCTGGAGAGGTTGTGGGGTAAAGAGAACACTCTTGCATTGCTGGTGGAAGTGCAAGCTGGTACAGCCCCTTTGGATGTCAGTTGGTGATTTTTCAGAAAATTAGGAAGGCCCAGCAATACCACTTTGGGATATATATCCAAAGGATGCTCAATCTATGTTCATAGCAGCATTGTTTGTCATAGCCAGAACCTGGAAACAACCTAAATGCCCCTCAACCGAAGAATGGATAAGGAAAATGTGGTATATTTACACAATGGAGTACTACACAGCAGAGAAAAATAACATCTTGAAATTTGTAGGCAAATGTATGGATCTAGCAAATGTCATATTGAGTAAGGTAACCAGACCCAGCAAGACAATTATCATATGTATTCATTCATAAGTGATTTTCAAACATAAAGCAAAGAAAACCAGGCTACAAATCACAATCCCAGAGAACCTAGACAACAATGAGGACCCTAAGAGAGACATATATGGATCTAATCTACATGGGAAGTAGAAAAAGATAAGATCTCCTGAGTAAATTGGGAACATGGGAACCATGGGAGAGAGCTGAAGGGGAGGGGAGAGGCAAGGAGGGGAGCAGAGAAAAATGTAGAGCACAATAAAATCAATAAAATAAAAATAAAAAAATTCACTTCCACACCATTGTTTCCAGAAAGTCCTTGCTGATACCTCATTCTGATGGCAATGACCCCAGGGTACCTTGTGTTTAACCCAAACAATCCCTAACCTTGTCTCTCTGCTCACTGTTCTAAATGTGTTTTTCCCGCTGAGCTGTGTACTCTCTGGGAAACAGTGACTCACCCTGAAGCTGGGTGACTACAGAACAGAGGCAGTTTGGGACTGTAGTTACAGCTCACTTGGTAGAATGCTTGTCTAGCATACACAAAGCCCTGGATTCCATCCCCAGAACCACATACACATAAACTGGGCATGGTGGAATATACCTGGAATCCTAGCACTAAGGAGGCCCCAAAATTCAAGACCATCGTCGACTACATGGGGAGGGGAAGTTCAACCCCAGCCTGGGGTACATGAGTCATGTGGGGCAATAAGACAGTTTAAGGAGCAGAGACAGTTTGTGCAAAGTCACTGTGGGCAATAAAATTTATGATACAAAAACTTAACTACAAAGGGTAGCATGGTGCCTGCCATAAAGGAGAGAGGACACTTTGTTTAGAAAGCTCCAGATAAAAAATATTTTAGTCTCTCAAATCAAGAAGTGAAAACAAAGATAGCCATGTTGGTACCTTGTTTAATCACTTAGCGTGTAACTACCTACAGGCATCAAAACCATTCCTTCTTAGCTATCGATTTTGGAGGGCCAAATTTGAGTAGCAGCCTGAAATTTGCCAACCTTTGCCCCAAAAGATGAACAGTCGTGGCACCCTGGGAAGGAAGAAGCAGTGGCCTGGTTATAAACAGCAAAAATGATGAGAGGAAGTTCCGGATCTGATTCTGTAATTGCTGGTGAGCCACCAAAGCATGAAGTAGAAGCAACAGGATGTTCTTCATGTCTTATACAGGCACAGTTAGCTGTCACTCAGAAAGGACAGTTGAGTCATCTGAGCCAGCAAAGCAGCATCAAGACCGTTACCAGCTTCCACCCCTAACACATGGACATCTCAAACCCATTCCAAACCTATCTCTTCCCCAAGTGCAAAATTACCGGAGAAAGACAGAGCTAAGGACTCTATATTCTCTTCCATCTTTCTGCAGCAGTCAGGGCCCTTGGATTTAGCAGGACACTCCTAGGAGACAACTTCCCTTGTCACATCCAAGGACAATGGAAGGGTCACGTGGAAACAGTGGCACAGAGGCCGTGAAGAACATTTGCTGGAGATCTGGAGATCCTGTTCTGCCTGGGTCTCCCCAAAGCAATGGTTATTTACCTGACCTTTACTTCCATGTCAGTCCACCTTCCATACTTACTTCCCAAACAGGTCGTCAGTAACTCTGGAGCTAATTCAAACCTGGCTGAAAGAGGAAGAAAGCTTGGCCAGGTCAGTGTTCCAACACTCGACAGATATGAAAACAAAGAGGGTGAAGGCTGATAAAATCACCCCGAACAATGAAAGCAGGATGTCTCCTCCTTGAGACTAATCTGGGATTAAAATAGGCAACTGAGTCAGAAGGCTTTCGGGAATGAATGAAAGAGAATTAGTAGCTAAATCATAAAGCATTTGGACAGGATTTTTCCAAATGTCTGCATGAGTTAAGTGGGGATCTGCTTTCAAAGCTTGTTTTGACTCAGTGGGGACTCTTAGGAATGACTTGCTCAGCTCTAACCTCTGTGCAAGGCCACCCCCCACTAACATAATAGGTAAAGATCAGGAGTTCTGGATAGCATTGGTAAGTATTGGTCAAGGGTTGACTCTGCACCAGCAACATCCAAGTACCGTACACATACAAAGTCATTTAAGATCCCAACAGTGAACTTAAATTGTGTGCTAGTTGGGAGAGAAGTAGGGCGTGGCGGGCTAGGGATGTGTTCTCATGGGTAGGGTACTTGCTTGGAGCACATAAAGCCCTGAGATTCACAGCGCTATATAAATCGCGTAGTGTGGCAAAAAGTCTGCATTCCCAGCACTCAGAAAATAGTGGCAGAAACATGGGGAACTCAATGTCTTCCCAGGCTTTAAAAGTTCACGTCCAGCCGGGCAGTGGTGGCGCACGCCTTTAATCCCAGCACTTGGGAGGCAGAGGCAGGCGGATCTCTGTGAGTTCGAGACCAGCCTGGTCTACAA
>NC_022031.1:48535342-48538459 GCF_000317375.1 Microtus ochrogaster
AAAAAAAAAAAAAAAGTTCATGTCCAAGCCTGTCTCTCTCGCTCCCTTACTTTGTACAAAAAGACTTTGTGGCAGGCAGTGCACGAGTGGATGGCGGAACCTACCTGCTGGCTCCAGAGCCTCAGATTCATAATCTCTGTGTCATCCCCAGGACGGCATTTCTTCTTCTATTGCTCAGTCCGCGTAAGTACCCTGAGAACTCAGCTGCTCCCATTTTACCAGAAGATGCCAATCACAGAGTCAGTAGCCCACGAGAACATCTCAGGTACGTCCCCCATGAGGATGTTTCAGGTATGTCCCCCAGGGACTCAAACTTGACCCCGGCTGCTTACAAAGTTCTTTTCCCACAACCTTTCAAACCTGTGAAGATGAGAAAATCAGGAAGGGAAAGAGTGATTCAGAAGAGAGAGCAAAGTAGATATCTAGGGAACAATTAAAGCAACCAACTGTTTCTTCCCCACACACTATTGGTCTGAAGTTACCCCCCCCCCTTGCATTTCTTGGTTTGCTTTGTTCATTTAACGACATGGAAACCTGGCCAGACAGAAACAAACTGGGAACCATTAACACACTGAGAACAAAACCCTTAAGGAATTGTACCCGGACGGTTAAAAAAAGCTGTGACATCATCGCTCCTCTTTGGGTTGGGGGCTTTGCTGCAGGCCCAGGGACTTGCTGGCTATTGGGAAGGAAGTATTTTGGCCTGTAACTGCAGCTTCCTTGGCCCAGTCACAAAGGGAGGCCCTCTCCATAGAGCTCCTGACATCCATCAACGGGCTGCGCTTTTAGACTCAGCTTTTCGAGCCACCCCATGGGGAAGGGCAATTGTTCATCCTGATCCCAAGGGAAGACATCCCTTTGGCTGTGACAGTCCCCTGAATCATACACATAATTGTTCAGGGGTGGGGGGGAAGTATTATAGGACCAATAAAAAGAAATCTGTGCTGTATAATTTTGCAGGTTCCAACTGGTTGAATGTAAAATAAAACAAAACAACAACAAGGAAAAGAAATTACATACTTGATGCAAAATTAGAGCATTTAACATTTCTGTTTCTTTCAGACATTTTAATCTATTTCTCTGTGAGGACAGCTAATGGCTGGCTAAAAGCTTTTGCCATTCGTCTCCCTCATTTTAGATGCCTATTTTCTTCAGCTAGTCCTTCCCACAAAACCATGTTCATTTTGTTCTTAAGATTTATTGCCAAGGATACAGTTCTCTGAGTAATTTAGGAATTATCCAAAGAATTATTAGAGGATTTAAGTTGTCATATAGTGGTATTAATTTACCAAGAGATCCGTGAGGACCTTTTTTAATTTTTTTTTCCTGAATGTCTATTGGTGAGAACATTCTTAGGAAAAATGATTGAAACCACAATACTCAAAATAATTAAGAGTGAGAAAGATAGAGGAAATATAACATACTGTTATGAAAAAAGTCCACTCATACACATAAATGTAAACTGTATATTACATTCACATCATGCAAAGCCCCAGAAAATGTGCCATTATTTCTACCCCCACACACAAATACATTCTATTTTTCCATCATCATGTACATTACATGATGTGTAGGCTGATCTAAAGAAGGGATAACATTCTCATTGGCGAATGCTTTTCTATTTACAGTCCTGTTCCAAATACTAATTACAGTGTCCTTTGAACTGAGGCTTAACAATACGAACTATTTGGGTTTCAAAAGTCATATTTAGCATCGGAAAACCAGTCCTTCAAGCCTTTCCTTGTGTTAGCTACTGCTGAATGAGCCAGATGGTCTTGATTAAACAGCCAACCATGACATGGTGGCGCACACGGAAGCCCAGCCAAAGACTTTGCTGACTCTTCCTCCCTCTTGTGTGCACGCACATGCTTTTGTCTACAGCGGATCTCGGGCAGCATCTGCTTTGCTCACAAATCACCCTTACAGTGATCGGGGACTAGGGATTATTTACCATCGAACATTTCTCTATCTCGTAGGGGAAGGCTACGAAAGAGTTCAATAGAGACATTCAAGTACGAAGAGGAAATCCTCGAGGACTTTCTAAGGTGCTGATCCCAGCTTCTGGCTCACTGAGCTGAAACAGAAACTCTGGAAGTAGCAGCTAAAAAGAGACTGACCTGTGAGAAAGGGGGAAGAGCGGCCTTTCTATTGGTAGGAAGGGTCGAAAAGGATGCCTTGTGGTTGGGTAATAGGACAGAGGCTGAGAATGAAATCCGAACTTGGCATTCAAGCTGAGATTGAATGACGGGGCAGTCCTTTGGCTCTGTGTTTCTTACGCTGTCATCAGTGGAGACCACATTGTTCACAGATGCTGTTGCAATTAGTTCATTCTCTGGGACTGAGAGGTGGTCAGAGAAGAGGGCAAAGATAGACTGATACTCTGGTTTAATTCTCATGGAACTAAGTCAGGCATTACAGTGAGTCCAGTCTACCAGCTTGAACTTGTGTGAGTGGTACAGCACTTTTATGGGAACCCGTCTAACATGAACCCCCATTCTTTCCCGTGAAGCTCAGGACCAAGATCTGCTACAGAGTACAAATAGAAAACACGAGCAAACCAAACTGACATAAAGCACTGGCTCTTCAGAATCCCAGGGATGAGCTGTGTTATCATTCAATGACTGCAGACACGTCAGTTCACTCCTCTGCAAGGCATGTTCCCAGGTCGGTGATAAAAAGCCTTACCCAGACCAGCAACAAGCAGTCCCTGGCCAGAGAGATGCACACTCAGGATCTTCTTCTTTGTGTGCTCCTTTATGACAATTCATAGCACCTTTGACGTAGTGTGAACATCGAATCTTCTTTGCTGCCATTTCTACCATATGCACAGAACACAATTTTTAAATTAACATTCTTATTGCTACGGGCAATAAATTGTTGAATTACATATTTCCCCATGGGAATCAATTGGGTTATTTTTCTTTTCATTTTGACGGATGGAAATTTTGTAGGTCATTTTTGGTCTAGTGAAAATAAGGTCTAGTGCAAAATAGAAATTTATCATTACTGAGAAGCCAACTGATGGAGGAAGGCCATTGGTTAATTAAATAAAGAAGCTGCTTGCCCTGATAGGTTAGAACGTAGGGGGAGGAGTGAACGGAGCAGAATGCTGGGCGG
>NC_022031.1:48541654-48546526 GCF_000317375.1 Microtus ochrogaster
ACACAGATGATTGGAAATGGGTTAGTCCAGGAGCGAGAGTTAGCCGAGAAAAGGGCTAAAGCTAAAGAGCCAAGCAGTATTTAAAAGAATACAGTGTCTGTGTAATTATTTCGGGTAAAGCTAACTGGGTGGCGGGACACAGCCCACGGCTCCTATTACTACAGCCAACCTTTAAATCTTTTGGAGCGTTGAGACTGTGGTCTTCAGTGGATTTTGTAGGTGGTGTGTACCCAGTGTATCTTAGTTAACTCCACATCACTTCTGTACGGTAGCTAAAAATCAAGGGCTGATAACAAAATGCCTTGGAACCATTGCTCTGACATTTTGTTGACTGTAACAAGCCACTCCCCTGCCACTTACTGATGGCTCCTGAAGATAATAAAAGCAAAAGAAAGTGACCAGCAAGGATTTCCTTTTTGTTTTCAACTCTATTTTTGTTGCTGTTATTGAGATGGTGTTGTGCCCAGACTTCTTGCCCCCCAAAGAGACCACCAGGCATCCAGGACTTGGATGCAAAAAGTAAGGTTTATTCCAAAGCACAGTACAAGCCTAGGCATGGAACTCATCCAGCACACTCAATGCGGTAAGGGCCGGAGGAGCTCCCTTCCAGAGATTACAGGACTTTTTATAGACAATCTTGCGGGATCACCAGTTTTCACCTAATTTTCATACCCATACCTGAGGACAGCAAATTCAAAAATCATGATATCATTATGTAAATGAAGTATGGACATGAGTATATTCTCAGTTGGCCCATTCCCATCTGTCCTTGGGGTATGTAGATGAGGCATACTATGGACATATTTTTAATTGGCCAGTCCTTGGCTATCCTTGAGGCAATGCTCTCCCGCGGTTATTGGCTCCTGGCCCTTGTCACATATAAAATGTTTTAGCCTAGCCTAAACAACATGATTCAGGTGGAAAACAATTAGGTCACTCTGACCAGTTTTTCATTTCTTTCAATGAAGTATCAAGTAGCCCAGGCTGGCCTCAAACTTGCCATGGGGATGAAGATGAACACACAAACCCCAGAGCTGCCTTCTGCTTCCATCTCCAAAGTGCTGGGATTACAGGGGGCACTGCCACATCCAACTCAAGTTACTTTTCTAAGGGCTATGCTTGCTCAATGTGGATTCTAAACCCCATGTGAAAAGGTAAATCTCCCAAGAGCAAAATGGCACACAGCAAGTTGCTACCCTAGAAAAGAGAGCCGCTTTCCTAGTAATCCTTCCATTGCTCTTGATGCTCACAGTTCATACTAAGTCCAGCCACTGTGACCTTTACCCAAAGACAAGCACGGTTGCTGCTCCTGCTTAGCTACCTTTAAGGCTTGCCCAACATCTGAGATCCCCCCCTCCGTAGCGTATCATCTTAATTATATTACAATCATATCTCAAGCATGTTAATATGCTAGAGATGCCATAACAAAATGCCACACAAGTGATGAATTATACAACAGAAATTGATTTCCTTCTGGTTCTAGGTTGGAAGTCCAAGATTGCAGTCTCTGCCAGTTTGGTTGCTTCTCAGGCCTCTGTCCTTAGCTTGCAAGATGGCTGCCTTCTTGCTGGGTCCAGTCATAAACCTGAGGCTTTGGCATGACCCCCATGACTCCTGCCCTCAGGATGATTTCACTGGCTCTTCTGAGCCTTGACACACACCCCCTTACACTTGATTTGCTTCGCCTCATGGCTGAATGACCATGTCTGCCCCTTTGTGTTCCTAGCGATTCACTGAAGAGCTCTTCTTTCCTAGAGAGTCTCTCAGAAAGTGATAATCACACCACACACTCTTGGGGTATTTTCCACCTCCTTAATGACATAGACTTGTTATGCCTCTTAATTGATTTAATTATTGGTATCTCATTACCTTTCCAAAACTACAGGCTTCCCAAAGCATGGGACTGAGTCTCATTTATCTACATTCAAGCACACTGTTGCCAACTATTAAAGGAACAGTCAAACCACTCCAGTGTAGAATATCCCCTTGAAACTGAGGCAGGCATTGACATAAATGGTAGCCAATTCTACCTCTTCTGCAACTCAATATAGAATGACTGTAAGTCACAATGACAATATCCCTCTGTGTATATACAAATGCATACACATACACGCATGCTACATCTTCATGAGGACACCGTGTAGTCAGAATGCCCATTCCCTTAGCTAAACAAATACACTTGTATCCTAGGAAGGAATAGAAGGGAATTCCCTTCCTAGCTGGCACCAATGTTCATTTTTTTGGGGGATAGTATAACAGACGACCGCAAACTAGGTGATCTGAAACAGAAATTTATCCACTCACATTCTAGGAGCTCAGTTCAGATGGGAATCTGTTCCCTCAAAAGCAGGCAGTTCAAATTTTTGACATTATGGCATGAGGCTGTCATGGTTGTCTACAAAGTTCATGCTTAAGAACCCTGAGTTACGAAATGAAATCTCATTTCGCTTTAAGAGAGCTTATGATTTTGTATTGGACTGCCCTCCGAGCCATCCTTGGCTGCGAACCTTGCCTATTGTTGCTTCTGGTAGTTTCCTGAACCCTCTCGGGGTCGCTGACTTGTGTATGCGATAGTCTTAATTGTCAATTTGACATAATCTGAATTACCTGGAAATAGTCTCATTGAGAGATCATCTAGATTAGGGGATTATCATCATCACATTAACTGAGGTGGGAAAACCCACCCCCATGGTGGCAGCATTCCCTAGACAGGGGCTCCTAACCTGCATGAGTGGCTAAGACGGGTGCAATCGTGGATGCATTCATTAGCCTTGTTCCTAATTACTGCTATGAGGTGACCAACTCTCTCAAACTCTGGATGCTATAATTTCTACTCTACGATGGTCTGTAACCCATAACTATTAACTGAAATAAACCCTCTATCCCTTAAGATTGCCTATGTCAAGATATTTTATCACACGTGGAAATGAAACTAAAACACGGTGTCATTTCCTCCCGTCTCCTTTCTCTGCATCTCTTCTGTCTGTAAGGACATCAGTCACACTGTGAGGTTACCTTAATCTAGTATGGCCTTATTTTATCTGGTCACAACTGTAAACACACTACTTTTTTTTTTACAGATGTTTTTTTCTCCTATTTATTTATTTATTTATTTAAGATTTCTGTCTCTTCCCCACCACCGCCTCCCATTTCCCTCCCCCTCCCCCAATCAAGTCCCCCCCTCTCATCAGCCCAAAGAGCAATCAGGGTTCCCTGCCCTGTGGGAAGTCCAAGGACCACCCACCTCCATCCAGGTCTAGTAAGGTGAGCATCCAAACTGCCTAGGCTCCCACAAAGCCAGTACGTGCAGTAGGATCAAAAACCCATTGCCATTGTTCTTGAGTTCTCAGTAGTCCTCATTGTCCGCTATGTTCAGCGAGTCTGGTTTTATCCCAGGCTTTTTCAGACCCAGGCCAACTGGCCTTGGTGAGTTCCCAATAGAACATCCCCATTGTCTCAGAAACACACTACTTTTAAATAAGGTCACATTCATCGGTGCTGAAGCATGGTGTTTGAGCGCATCTTCCCAGCTCACAATGCCCTGCAGCCCCCTTGTCCAGTGGATGAGTGCCTCAACTGACCGCTCCCCTCCACTCTTGAAAGAGAGATGACAGAAACCTAAAAGCCCTTGAGAAAGAACTGATAGTTCCTTAAGCAAACTATTCTATCATTGGGGAAGACAAGTACTATATGCGATTGTAATAAAATATATTTAACAGAAAAAAACTTAGCAACTTAAGCCCTTCCAGGTTCAGGTTCACCATCAGTTCCACCACTACCACAAACCACCTTCATGTCCCTTTTCCTTCTGCCAAACAGAAGTCAAAACATTGACTGGTCCAAGTGATAGAGTCTCCATAACAGACTGGTGTCATAAGCTGGTCTGCTGCAATTAAGAAGACTTTTACATGACTTGTCCCAGAATGTCCCAATTCCCTCCTTTGACTGATGAAAGTGTTGCCTAAGCAAAAGTGACTGGACCGGGGTCCCCGGGGATGTTCGTGACAAACCCTCGTGGGTAACGTTACTGGCCCCACGTGAAAGCACATTTAAGTGCGTGCAGCGCTACAAACACCGGTTCGCAGTTCTTATCTATAGCAGACACTGCTCTGCCTATGGAGACAGATCTTACCTTGAGCTCTCGGGTCTATCGGAGATGTAAATATTTAATACTAGAACATTTCTGAGAGCACATCTTTTGTTGTTGCTTTAGGAATTGGTCTAATTAGCCGGGCTAGCTTAGAACTCATTATGTAGCTGAAGACATATAATCCTCCTGCCTCCTCTTCCAAGTGCGGAGATTCTGAGCCCTCGCCATGGCACCTAATTTATGTAGTGCCTAGGACTGGACCTAGGGTGTCGTATGTTCTAGACAAAGTATTCTACTTACTGAGCTACAGCCTGAGCACTTCTTCCAAGTTTTATTTTAAAAAATAAATACTTAACCTAATTTTGTGTGTGTGTGTGTGTGTGTGTGTGTGTAGGGGTGTGTGTGTGTGTAGGGGTGTATGTGTGTGTGTAGGGGTGTGTGTATGTGTGTGTGTATGTGTGTGTGTAGGGGTGTGTGTGTGTAGGGGTGTGTGTGTGTGTGTAGGGGTGTATGTGTGTGTGTTGTATAGGGGTGTGTGTGTGTAGGGGTGTATGTGTGTGTAGGGGTGTATGTGTGTGTGTAGAGGTGTATGTGTGTGTATAGGGGTGTGTGTGTGTAGGGGTGTGTGTGTGTAGGGGTGTGTGTGTAGGGGTGTGTGTGTGTGTAGGGGTGTGTGTGTGTAGGTGTGTGTGTAGGTGTGTGTGTAGGGGTGTATGTGTGTGTAGGTGTGTGTGTAGGTGTGTGTGTAGGGGTGTATGTGTGTGTGTATGTGTGTGTGTGTA
>NC_022031.1:48546626-48559765 GCF_000317375.1 Microtus ochrogaster
GTGTGTGTGTGTGTGTAGGGGTGTGTGTGTGTGTAGGGGTGTGTGTGTGTAGGGGTGTGTGTGTAGGTGTGTGTGTAGGTGTGTGTGTGTAGGGGTGTATGTGTGTGTGTATGTGTGTGTATGTGTGTGTAGGGGTATGTGTGTGTGTAGGGGTGTGTGCGTATGTGTGTGTGTGTGTAGGGGTGTATGTGTGTGTGTAGGGGTGTGTGTGTGTATGTGTGTGTGTGTGTGTGTGTGTGTAGGGGTGTGTGCATGGGTATGTGTGAAGGTCAAAGCATACTTTGCAGGAGTTGGCTCACTCCTTCCACAATGTGGGATCAAGCTCAGGTCATCAGGTCTGACAGCAAGCATGCCTACCTCCTGGGCCATCTCTGCAGCCCTCCTTTTCCACATTTTAGATTCTGAACACAAACTCTATCTTTCAGCCTCAAGCTCACTTACCCAGTTTCCACTGAGGGACTGAACTGGCATAGTCCTCAAGCATGCCCAGAAGTTAACTATCTTCCGCTCCCAATTCTCCTCTTCATCCCCTGCCCTTCCTCTTCTGTGTCTTTCTTTTTTCTCTACTCGTCTCCTTTCCTCCATCTTCCCTCTCCCTTTCTCCACCAACATCCATTCATTTTTATCTCCCTGTGTCAGTGAGACATGACAGAGAAGCAACACGAATCAGCTACAAGAAGGAGTCTCAGTGCTCTCAGAGCTGGGTCACGTGACATCTGGGACTTGTATAAGAACGCACGTAAAGATTTACAGCATAGTCTTTAATGACCATGACCTTGATGTTATATGAGAGAATTTCATGGAAGACTAGTAAGAATTTGGTACAGATGCCCGAGGGGGGAAAAAAAATACCCATGTTAAGGAGTCTACGGTGTTTGGCAAATGAGCACACGGTTAGGGGAGCGGATTAGTGAGGGAAGGAGGTAGTAAGAAGCTGACCAAAGAGGAAAACCGAGAGACCAGAGTTGCTGCCTCAGCACCTGGAGTTTGGTTCACACACAGAGTAAATGCGAGAGGCAGAAAGCATCTTAGCCTACCACAGAGGTGCTACCTGCAGGTGGAGAAGTGAGTAACTTTCCCCAGTGAATGGTATGTGTCTCTTCAGTGAAAACACAGTTCCCGGAGAATAGGGAGTGCATTATCTTAGTGTGGGTTGCTGTGGCTGTGACTAAACACCATGACCAAAAGCAATGGGGAGAAAGTGTTTCATTGACTTATGCTTCCATGTCACTGTTCATCACTGAGGAAATTCAGGATAGGAACTCAACCAGAGCAGGAACGTGGAGGCAGCAGCTGATGCAGAGGCCATGGAGAGGTGCTGCTTACTGGCTTGCTCCTCATGGCTTGTTCAGTCTGCTTTCTTATAAAACCCAGGATTGCCAACCCAGGGATGGCCACGCCCACAATGGGCTGGGTCTTCCCCCATCAATCACTAATTAAGAAACTATCCTACAGGCTTGCCTACAGCCAAATCTTATAGGGACATTTCTTTTTGCAGTGAGGGCTTCCTTCTCTCAGATGACCTAGCCTGTGTCAACTTCACATAAAATTAGCCAGCACATTGCGTATTTTGTTTCTCCCACAATCCCTACTGCCTGTCACAGGCAAACACCAAGGATTACTTGCTGCCTAGAAGATTGGAAAGAAGGGAGAGAAGTAATGAAGGAAAAAGAAAAAGAGGAGAAGGAAGAGAGGTGTTAAATATAGTTAGTGTACTGGACAAGACTTTTGGGGATAGTTAGCAATGTAGAGCCACATAGGAGTGCCGTGGACAAAGTACTGCCCTGTCAATGGTCTAATAACTACTTCTCGGGATTGGTGGCAGTGGAGGGAAGCGGTAACGTGATCTGTGGCATTTATCAAGTTTATTAAGCATTCCCCCCAGGACTAATTTAAAGTAACCAAAAAGTTTCAAACTGGCTCTCAAATTCCTGGAGATTTGATAAGCAGCCTTCATGACTTGACAGGAGCCAATCCCAGCACAGCGTTGAATCTGCCAATGACCTCTATCTACCATTGCCTCCCAGTTTGCCCTGCGCTTTCTTTTTCTTAGAAGTGAATTGAAACCCAGAGATGGGGGACAGAATCAAGATCATATAGTAATTATGCCAGTATTTTGGAGTCAGTAAGGGGGGGATGGGAGTTCTAGACTAACTTGAATGACTTACCAATACTATGTCTCAGAAACAACAACAGATTGTCCAGCAAGGCTGTGGCATGGGCCAGTTGCTTGTTCAGAGCCTTCTGGCATGGTGGTAAAGACCCTCAGACACTGGCACAGAGAACTGTGAAGAGACACCCAGCGCATTCCTGCTAGGCATGGTTATTAAAAAATTACAAGCTTTGAGTGATGAAGGCTTCTGGCTACAGCTCAATCAAGCAGGCTTGCAGACTGCTGCTTTGGCTATGAAGACTCTCAACTCCTGCCTCTTGCTCAAGGCTGCTGTGCTGTGTGGGCACAGGCAGCTTCCCCTCCCCGAACTGTAGTTGCTTCTTCTGGCCACAGGGACCCAAATGAGAAAGCCAAGGAAATGACTCATTAGCTAAGTCGATGTTTTCACCTCAAGATAGACAATTTAGGGACACTGTGACATTTCATTCTTGTTATCCAAAGCAGAATTGAATTCAGAACTTAAAACACACACACACACTTCTTATACCCATTCTCCTTCTGAACCATGCTTTCTTATATTCTAATTTCAAATATGTTATATTCACTTCTCAGATATGTTCATTCAACAAACTCAAAGGGGAGCAGGAAGCTGGTCTTACTCATAAGAGTGAACCAATCCTCCTTATGGGTCATTTTGACTTACTCATATTGCACAAACTCGCATAATTCAGAAGAGATTGATGCTTGGAAGAAACTAGAAAGCCAAAGAGAACATTGAACTATGAACTAGCTTTGGAGCTCCTTTCCAGTTTCAGTGAGGAATTTTACAGCTGCCAACAGTTCTTCAAAAGGGCTACTTAATTGGATGTCTTCCTTCTCTTTCATGCCGTGGACCTAGAGCTGGCCAAATCCAGCCACCTCTGTTCTTGCATGGTCTGGGAGTCCAAGAGGCTTTTGAATTTCACTTTCAATTAAGTTCTTATGTATATGTCTAAGTGGGTATTGCATGGGTGACCACAGGGACCCAGGGAGGGCAGAAGAGTGTGCTGAATTATCTGGCCTGGAGTTGAAGGCAGTTGTGAGCCATCCGACTTGGGGGCCGGGAAACAAATTCAGGCTGTCTAGGGCAGTGTGTGCTCTTAACTCAGACCATCTCTCCAGCTCCTGCTTTCACGTTTGTTCTGTTTTGTTTTAAGTTGGGGGGACGTGTTCTTGTTAACTGAGGAGCCTTGACTAGCCTAAATCTGCTTTGTGGATCAGGCTTTCTACAGACTCAGAGACCCACCTGCTTCTGCCTCCCATGTGCTAGGGTTAAAGCTGAAAACACATGAGGTCACTTTTCCATTTTAAAAATATTTATTTTGAGGTGTGAAGCGTTTTGTTTGTATGTAGTGTATATAGTATGGGCACTACATGCATGCTTGCCACCTGCAGAGGCCAGAAGAG
This sequence comes from Microtus ochrogaster, assembly GCF_000317375.1. Taxonomy (NCBI): domain Eukaryota; kingdom Metazoa; phylum Chordata; class Mammalia; order Rodentia; family Cricetidae; genus Microtus; species Microtus ochrogaster. Next base: position 48,550,186 of record NC_022031.1, read on the forward strand.
TGCATCAGATCCCTGAGTTTGTGAGCTGCCTGCCATGTGAGCTCTGGGAAGCAAACCTGGGTCGTCAGGAAGGGCAGCAAGTGTTCTTAACAGCCAAGCTATCCCTCCAGCCCCCACTTTCACATTTTAAATGCTTTACAATCCCAGGGGCTGACAGAAAATCTCAAAAATAATTGGCTGGGTGGGGAAGGGCAGTAGCTCTGTGGTAGAGAACTTGTCTTACATGCACAAAGTCCTGGGTTCAAACCCCAGCAATGCAAGAAAAAAAATTACCAGTTGAAGGTTGTGTGAAAGGCTGATCAAAGAGCATCCATTTGCTGCAGTTCCTGACATTAGACTTTCTAGGGAATGTGGGGGCAGGGACGTCATTTTGTTTTGTTCTGTTTTTCTAGTTGAATTAATAATTGAGAGTAGAACTTTTGGGCGGCAGGCCTAAAGTGCTTGTGGGTTAGCTATGGACCTCTGATCATGAACAGTCTACCATCTCAGACCTCCAGCCCTACTAACAACAGATAAGTCCCTGTCTCTTTTCAGGCTTCTGGATGGTTCCTGAGAACACCTAAGACACAGAACTGTGAAGCCACCTCAAGAAGAAGACCCAAAAACAGATGGGTGAATAGTGTAACATCACTGAGCTGCTATGAACACCAGAACCTCCTGCCTGTGGCTTCTTGCTAGGTGAGAAAAAAAAATAATGCTGTTGTTCACATGACTAGAAGTGATTAGGAAAACCCATTCTAATTGGTGTTTATATAGAGAAAATCAAATCTATATTAAAGGATGTTTCGGTATTGTTACTTTGAAGAAACCATCTAACCCTTGCAGCATGAAGACCATTGCTATCTGTTCATGGATTCTGAAGATTTGGAAAGAGCACACTAACACTAAATTGTGCACCTATAATGTCTATGCCCTTAACTAGATGTCAAAAGTTATGGGTGACTCCATCACCAAGAGCTGGAATATTTGAAGGTCTTGTTCAGGTAAGTTTGATGGGTGTCAGCCCTCACCCTGGCTAGGACACCTACCAAGGAATTCTCCATGTACTTTCTTGAAAGTCCTCACAGCATGATGGCTGAGGTCTAAGCACATCCATCTGAAGAAAGCCAGAGAGAAGCCATATTGTCTTCTGTAACCCACTCTTGAAAATCGCCAAGCTAACTTCTACTATGTTTGCAAGCCCACCCACACTCAAGAGGAAGGACTGCAGATGCCCAGGATAAGAAGTGTTGGCAGGAAATGGAGGTAGAGTGGGAAGTGGTTTTGCAGTCAGCTTTGGAACCAGCATCTTTACTCTCTTCACACAGGCTCACTCTAAGGGAAAACCAAGAGCATTGCGTACAGTGTCCCATACATCCACACTCTTCGGTCCTTTCTTACCCTAGCCTAAGCATAGTCACCTACGGTGTACTCTAGGTCCTTCCTCCACACCATACTGATTTTCTGATGCGCTTATTTCTTAGGCACTCTCATTTTATATATAATAGAAAAGCCTTACGACAATAATTTGTCAAGAACTGAACCGTTAACTGGCTCTTACTAAAGCTGGGGTAAATGGGAATCCTCAGATATGCTTCTGTCTTGCCAGGACAGGTTTCTTTTTGATCAAAGGGAGAGAATTTTTTTTAAGAAAAAAAATTAAATCTGTATAATGATACAGTTTTTCAAGATATTTTTGAATCCAAATATTTCTTTTTAAAATTGATTTATTTATCTTAGTTATTCATTCATTTTATGTGTATGGATGTTTTGTCTCCATACCAGAAAGGCATCAGATTCCATGGAACACAGTTAAAGATGATTGTGAGTTGTCATGTAGGTGCTGGGAATGAACTCAGGACCTCTTGGACAGCAGTCAGTGCTCAACCACTGAGATCCAAATCCAAACTTTTCCATCTGAGATTTTTCTCTTCACCCAGGAGCTGGAACTAGAGACTCATTTTCTTGGCCAAAATATTAATGATTGTGGCCTGAAAAAAATTTAAAAGAAAAGAACATGCTTAATACTAAGAACTATCCAGTATATAATTTATAACCCAACTCTAGGTCTGAGACCCTTGAAAATGAGAAAAACCTCCCTGTATTTTCATGAAAGCACAGATAAAATGCTGGAGAGGATGCTAGCCAGCTTTCCACCACTGAAGTGAAATGCCTGGAGTAATCAATGTATAAAGAGAGATGATGTATTTTGGCTCACAGGCTTGGAGATTCCCGTGCATGTTCCTTTGGGGCCTCTGGTCAGGGTGCCAGATGGCGGTAGCTGGAGGGGTGTGGTAGAGCTGAACACTTTTCCTGATAGATGACCAACAAGAGAAAGTGGATAGGAGCCCAAAACCCATTCAGAGGTACAGCTCAGTGATCTAAGTCACTCTTCTTAACTCTTCCTCTAAATGATCCCCCTTAACAATATTTCCTGCGTGTGCCACCACCATAATGGGCACAGAGGGCCCTTTGAAGATCAAAACTATAGTCGGATCATTCCCAAAATCACACTCTGAAGAGGTGCACGAATATTTTTTTACTCAATGCCAGAGAATGGATAATCAGCACACTTTGGTGGAATGGTCCCATCATTAGTTCATTCAACAGAATGGCCCAACCATGTAGATTTTACTAACCCTTTCAAAGACAACACACATGGATTTATTTTAGGCATAAACAGAATCTCCCAGAGCCTGTAAATGCATTTAAGTTCATGTATCCATTCAGCCCACACAATGAACCCCACTATGATGGGTACAGAATCGGGCACTGAGGTATGGGAAAACAAGACCTCATGGAGGGTGAGAGCTTGGCATCTAGTGGAGAAAGAAGAATCCAGGCCAGCCAGGGCACCTTTGTTCCCCGCCTACCTCTCTTCTCTGGGGGTGTACAGAGAGGTTCTAACGCAATTTGTGCACTGAAAAGGCTGGAATGATTTAAAAACTCTGTGGGAGCCCTGAAATGAAGAGGTGAGCAAAAAAGAGGGAGACCTCCAGGTTAATTTCCCTAGATGCCACTAGGGCAGTCCTTTCCCTATATTCTTAGTTTTAGATTTTTAATACACTACTTTAATAAAAGGCTTACTGGGAAGGAACATCTGTATTGAGAAAAATCGAGCAGACTGACGACCCTAAATTCTTCCCAATAGTTACCGTTGAAAAACTCTAGAATGTCTATGTCAAACAAACAAACAAAAAAATCTGGAAGAGATGAAAACAATATAGTGAAGAACTTCTAGACCCCCATGAATGGCATACGGTGTGTCCCTGAGGTTTCCTTTTGCTTCACATATCCCAGATCTGGAACTGTCAACACAGATACACACGGAAGGAGCAGCTAAAGTCAGATGTCTAGACGAAGAACCAGGAAAGGGGAGGTCTGCGAGAACTTGCAGACAGTCAGCACTGTGCTCCACACAACCCCACAGAGAAAGTCTGGTCCAGTACACACACCACCTCCAGGCCCACACATCAGCGATGCATAGACTTCCACCCCAAGTAGTATAGATTTTTCAATTGAGAACAAACAGCAGCTCAAGGAACTTAAAGAGAAACAACAAAAATATAGAAAAAAACTTTTTAAAAATTATTTTTATTTAAAAGTTTTCACAACGTGTATTTTGAGCATGTCGTTTCCCTCTCCCAACTCCTCCCATATCCTTCCACTTCTATAATCATCCAACTTTGTGTTCTCTCGCAGCCCTGCTCTCAAAGAAAAAAAAAATTGTTGTGGGAACGTCTCTCTGTATGCTGTGAATATGTTTTTATTACCATTGGTAAATAAAGAAGCTGATTTGGCCAATAGCCAGGCAGAATAGAGCCAGAGAGAAAATCCAAACAGAGAACCAGAGAGAAAAGGGGCAGAATCAGGGAGATACCAGCAACAGCCAGGGAAGCAAGATATGAGGTAAGAAACCACGAGCCTCCTGGTTAAAATATACAATAGAGATGGGTTAATTTAACTTGTAAGAGCTAGTTAATAATAAGCCTGAGCAAATAGACCAAACAGTTTATAATTAATATTAAGCCTCAGAGTGGTTATTCAGGAACTGGTGGGTGGGAAAGAAACCTCCAGTTACAACCAATAAGATAAACAAAACAAAACACCCACAAAAAGCAATGCTCACTCTTTGTCGGCGAGCTGACTAATTTCTCCTGGGCGTGGGATTGTCCTGGGTGTGGTTGATATACCCAGTGGCACTCCATTAGAGAAAACTGATTTGTCCTTTCCCATGAGGTACCAATTACAAATAGTGTATTGGTTACTGGTGGGGTTTTGTGTCCACTTCCTCTTTGCAGTGTGGAGATTCTGTCTGGTTGTACCCTGTGCAGGTCCTATGCCTGCTGTCACCACCTCTGTGAGCTCACACATGTATCAGTTCTAGTCAGAGAACTAAAACCAGGAAATAAAATCCACAGGCATCTTTACCATCTCAACAGTTACACCAACTGCAAATGATCGAAGTTTAGCAATTAAAATGTAGGAATGGTTAGGCTTGATTAAATACCATGACCCAATTACATGCCGCTTCAAAGAAACTCACCTTGGTTATAACAGGCAAGTTGAAAACAAAAGGAGAGAAATATTAATGAAGAAATCAGGAGTTGATGTATTAATATTAAAGTAGATTTAGGGACAAAGGAAACTTGCAGAGACAGAATTGAGACACTATATTATGGTAAAATAGTCAATTTGCCCACAAGACCACAACCCTAAATTTATAAATAAAAACAAAAGAAAAGGAAATAAAGACTAAAGAGGAGAAGTGGGGAGCGGGAAAGGGAGAACACAAACTTTAAAATATGTGAACTACAGCCAGACCGTGGTGGTACATGCCTTTAATTCCAGCACTTGGGAGGCAGAGGCTGGCAGATCTTTGCAAATTCAAGGTCAGCCAATTCTACAGAGTGAGTTCCAGGACACCCAGGGCTACACAGAGAAAACAAACAAATAAATGAAATAATTAAAATGGACACATCAAGGCACAACTATATTTGAAACTCCAAAGACCTTATTCCAACAATAGAGCAATTAGAAAAGGTAGTTATGTTAAAGACTAGCAACCAAAAAAAAAAAAACCAACCTCATAATCAACACACACTCACATGTTACACACACACCATTAACCATCAGAATCTACTAAAAAGTAGTGTACAATATTTCCAAAGGCCCATACAAAATATATATATTGGGCTGGAGAGATGGCTCAGCCGTTAAAGGCTGGGCTCACAACCATAAATATATATTTCAAAATAGACCACGTCCTGGGCTATAAAACGACCAAATTTAGAACGATTGAAATGATAATGGCAGGGGGGTGGTGGCGCACACCTCTAATCCCAGCACTCGGGAGGCAGAGGCAGGCGGATCTCTGTGAGTTTGAGGCCAGCCTGGTCTACAAGTTCGAGGCCAGCCTGGTCTACAAGAGCTAGTTCCAGGACAGGAACCAAAAGCTACGGAGAAACCCTGTCTCGAAAAAAATCAAAAAAAAAAAAAAAAGAAAGAAATGATAATGAACTGTGACCACAATGGAATCAAACTACAAATTAATAACTGAAAGACAATGTTTTAAAAAATCCCCAAACACATGAAATTAAAGAAATATTTCTAAGTTATTCATAGGCTGAATAAAAAGCCTAAGGAGAAAACACTTAAATTCAAAGACAGGAATGAAAATAAAAATGCAGTATTTCAAAATCTTTGACACAACGGCCACTGTGAGAGGGAGCTTTACAGCGCTGCCTGCTCATGCTAGCAAAGGGGATGGATGGCAAGGTGGCTTACTCAGCTGTTTTCCCCTCAAGGGAAAACAAGGAGGAAACCAAAACAGGAGCTGGAGAGATGTTTCAGCAAAAGTACATCCTGCTCTTCCTGGACCTGAGTTCCTCTCCCAGCGCCATGTCAGGCAGCTCACACCAGCCTGTAACTCCAGCTCCAGGGGATCAGATGCTTTTAATCTCTATGGGCACGAGGACTTATGTGCACAGCATCCCCCATTCACATAATTAAAAAAATAAAACAAATTATTTACAAAAAAAAAAAAACAGAAGAAAGGAATTTGATAAAATAAGAACCAAACAATTAAAACCAAAAAAGTCATGAAGAAGCAATGTACCATAGAGGCTCCCATGAAAAAAATAATAAAATTAACAAACCTCTGACAACATTGATGGTAAAAAAAGACGGATTGTCAATACCAGGACTAAACATCACAATAACTGAAATGACAATGTGGGGTGTTGCAGATACCTGCATATACATGATGTGACTTGTGAATACATTGACTGTGTGGGCCACGTACCTTTCCAGACTGTCCACCATGAAGTACTTTGTACCATCTTATAACTATAAAAGACATTGAATTCATAATCTTAAACTCTCTGCAAAAGGAAATTTTCTGATTGAGATAGTTTGCTGGAAAATTCCAACAAGTGTATAAAGAAACCCAGCGTCAATCTTATGTTATCTCTTCCAGAAAACTGGTGAAGAGAGCCCTCCAACCAGGGCAAAGTTCTGCTGGATACCCAAACCAGACAACGCATATAAAAAAGAACAACCTGAAATGACCCTATCCTATAGCAATACTGACGAATATCTTGCATATCACCATAGAACCTTCATCTGGTGATGGATGGAGATAGAAACAGAGACCCACACTGGAGCACTGGACTGAGCTCCCAAGGTCCCAATGAGGAGCGGAAGGAGGGAGAAGATGAGCAAGGAAGTCAGGACCACGAGGGGTGCACCCACCCACTGAGACAGTGGGGCTGATCTATTGGGAGCTCACCAAGGCCAGCTGGACTGTGACTGAAAAAGCATGGGATAAAACTGGACTCTCTGAGCATGGCGAACAATGAGGGCTGATGAGAAGCCAAGGACAATGGCAATGGGGTTTTAATAGTACTTCATGTTCTGGCTTTGTGGGAGCCTAGCCAGTTTGGATGCTCACCTTCCTAGACCTGGATGGAGGAGGGGGAGGACCTTGGACTTTCCACAGGGCAGGGAACCCTGACTGCTCTTTGGACTGGAGAGGGAGAGGGAGAGGAGTCGGGGGAGGAGGAGAAGGCTGGGAGGAGGGGGAGGGAAATGGGAGGCTGGGAGGAGGCGGAAACTTTTTTTTTTCTTTTTCTCAATAAAAGAAAAGAAATACAAGAAGAAAAAAAAGAACAACAGTCCTTCTGCATACAGCTGACTAAGTTCTCCACAAATGGCAACACAAATTCATATATGAATATATAGAATGATATAGAAATATATAAAATTTAATATGTGGAAAGAATTATGTGCAAAGAGCACGTAGATTTATTCCAGGAAATGTAAAGCTTGCTCAGTATTTGTTCATTCAGTACAGTGGATCACTTGAAAAGGTTAAAGAAAGTTTGTGGAACAGGAAAGCGTTTTACAAAATCCAGCCCTGATTCATGATTTAAAAGGTAAAATGTGAGTACTGCCTCGGAGAAGGTTGGTGAGTGAGGGTGGTACCAACTTCCGTACCACTTGAGCTGAGGGCACTGAGTGGGAGCTCAGTATATGGGCTAGTCACGTTAGGAGGCCATGCAGAAGAGAAATCAAAGTGGATTTTGTTGTGAGATGTTTTTCTCTTTTGGCTTCTTAGGGGGTTCCACCACCCAGTTCCCAGATAAATCACACACGGAGGCTTATTCTTAGTTATGAATGCCTGGCCTTATCTTGGCTTGTTTCTTGCCGGCTTTCCTTAACTTAAATTATTCCAACTACCTTTTGCCTCTGGGCTTTTATCTTTCTCTATTTCTGTATACCTTTCTTTACTTCTTTCTCCATGGTTTGCTTCATAGCTGGGCCCTGCTGTCCTCCTCTCCTTGTTCTTTTGCTCCTTTTCTTCCTCATTTTTCCTTCTGTTTATCCTCTCTGCCTGCTAGCCCTGCCTATCCTTGCTCCTGCCTTGCTATTGACTGTTCTGCTCTTTATTAGATCATCAGGTGTTTTAGACGGGCAAGAAATCACAGCTTCATAGAATTAACCAAATGCAGCATAAACAAAAGCAACACACCTTAAAATAATATTTCCCAACGTTGGTAACCTTGGAACCAGTGTTGGGAAAGGACTTACAGTTACAATGGGTCCTTAAGAGAACTGTCTGGATTGGCAGAACTCCTCTGGGATTTGCCTTTGTGGAATCTGAAGATTTTAGAGATGCAGAAGATTGGGATGGGTTAGTTATTTGTGGTTCTCCAATAGGGATTGAAGTATCAGCAGGCATGACTCAGACATCTCATTTGATAGGTACCTGTCCGACGTCCCTTTGACCCTAGTGATATTAGGTGCATCACCGCGTCCAGCTAGGTTCTTCAATAAACGTTGCTAAAGTTGTGGGATATTCATGGACTGAAAACTTAAGATTCATACATTATGCTGCAGTTAAAACAAAATCAATCACAAGGGGGGAAATGGGAGAAAGTCTTTGCGTCTTCAGGGAGCGTGAAACTCAGCATGCACTCTACGGAAGGAATGTTGGGTGAGCTGAACTTTCGGTAAAGACTTGAGAGCTCTAACTTTGTAACAGATCCTGAGGACAGAAAACTAAGACACAGCGGAGGGAAGAAGGAAGTTGCATGAGATCACACGCTTGACAAAGAATGGCTACCTAGAATATTCAAAACCCAACTGTAAAAACAGCAAAACAACCGATCCAATTATAAAATTGGCAAGAAACATGGAAAGACATTTCAGCGCAGTGGGTTCCCAGATGGAAAATATGCACATGACGAGCGCTCACCATCATTAGCTGTTAGAGAAACACAAATTAAAGCTGCAGCGAGGAGCCACCACACACCTACCAGGACAGCAACGGTGAAAAGCAGACAGGACCAAATGCTAGCACGGAGGCAAGAAGGACATATTGTTGGTGGAAATGTCAGTTGGCAAGCCACTCCCAATAACGTTGGCGCTTAGAGAAAAATGGAAACATAAAACACCATATGACTCTGAAACCGTATGCACTCCTAGGCACTTAGCCCTGCACTGGTGCAGAGATCTACCTGTTACTTGTCCTGGTTAGTTTTTTGTCAACTTGACACAAAGCTAGAGTATTTTGAGAGAAGAGGCAACCTCAATTGAAAAATTATTCCCACCAGATTAGCCTATGTGTGAATCAAGAAAGCCTGTAGGACATTTTCTTGATTAATGATTGAGGTGGGAGGGGAGGGCCCAGCTCACTCTGGATGGTGCCACCCCTGCCTGATAATGGGTTCTAGGAGAAAGCAGACTGAGCAAGCCACGAGGAGAGAATAAGCCAATAAGCGGAATTCTTCCATGGTCTCTGCCTCAGTTCCTGCTTTGAGTTTCTGCCTTGACTTCCCATCATGATGGTCTACCATTGAGCCAAATGAGCTAAATGAACCTTTCCCTACCCAAGATGCTTTGGGTCAATGGTGTTTTATCACCTCAATAGAAATCCTAAAGCATGCTGGGCGATGGTGGCGCACGCCTTTAATCCCAGCACTCGGGAGGCAGAGGCAGGCCGATCTCTTTGAGTTTGAGACCAGCCTGGTCTACAGAGTGAGTTCCAGGACAGGCTCCAAAGCCACAGAGAAACCCTGTCTCGAAAAACCAAAAAAAA
>NC_022031.1:48559865-48590022 GCF_000317375.1 Microtus ochrogaster
AAAAAAAAAAAAAAAGAAATCCTAAAGCAAAGATGGCACAGTTACAGTAACCGCAGATTAGAAACAACTTTCACGTCCTCGAATGGGTGGATGGTTCAAAAGCTGTGGCTCATTGGAATTTTGGAGTTTAACAAAGACATGAAAGGCAGGATCCACTGGCACTTGCTGCAGTGTGATCAATCTGCAGAGAATCATACTGAGGGGAAAGCCAGTTTGACTCTAGTTATATAAGTCTTGAAATGATGTATAGAAATGGAGAACTGGGGGGGGGGGGGAATGCTAGGAGCGAGAGGAGGAAATGTGTGTGTATGTGTGTGCACGTGTGCATGCATGTGTGCCACAGGGCAGCAGGAAAGATCCTGTGGAAATACCCTATCTTGCCTAGATGACTCTAAACATCCTAAAGAACATGATACAGGTATGTTATGGGTTTTCCATATTTTCCCAGTGGGAGAAATGGAAGGCCTTATGTCTTTCATTTATGCATTATTTCTTGCAGCAAGATAATGTGCATATTTTCACAACTATGTAAAAATAAAAGCTCTATTTTTCAAAATGAAAACTGAAGAGCTCAAATCCAGGCCAGCCATTTCACACTGAAGCCTCCGAGCTCCTGGTCTCCGGTTTCCTGTTGCCCTTTTTACTTTTCTTTTCACTGTAGAATGGGAGGCTTTTCCACAAGTTTGCCTTGATTAGCAATTCCAAGGTGGAAACACCTGAGCCCGAGTGCCTGCCCCAGATCCTTGCCACGCCTCACACCACACTTCGGCTGCCCTGGAAGGAGGTGAATGGACAGAGTCCCAAGGGACAATGATGGTGTAACTTGAGAGAGAGTCTCTACAAAATATAGTGGTACGATGGTTGAGAGAGAGAGGGCTGAGGAGGCGCTGAGTTCCACTGCAATGCCAAGAACAAAGAGGAAGAGCGGCAACCCGGTCCAAATGTTCAGAGAAGCAGTAGAAGCAAGATTGTTCAAGGACATTCAGTTTTCATCCCAGTTTGTTGGGTTTGGTTTGTTTGTTTTGAGACAGGTCTCAACAGGTAACCCCGGCTACCCTGGAACTTGAGGAGGTCCTCCCGCCTCAAGCTTCTGAACGCTGGGATTGCAGGTGTGCACCACCCTGCCTGAGGACATTTCTTGCGAGAAGAAAGCCAGCATGGACCCGGGAAACCAGAGACTACTTAGACAGGAATGGAGGCTGTCAGGGTAGACAGCATTCTTGCTTAGGAATGAGGGCAGTCTGGGTAGACCACATTCTTTCTTAAGAATGGAGGGAGTAGGCATAGATTGTATTCTTACTTATTTACGTGAGGAGAGCCTGTGGGAATGGACCAAAGTAGAGAGTATTAAGGTTCAGATGAGCTATGTGAGCTTGTGTGTGTGTGTGTGTATGAGTGTATATGTATGTATGAGTGAGTCTTTGTGAGAATGTGTGTGTGAGAGACAGTATTTGAATGAGTGTGAGCATGTGTGTGTGTGTATGAGTGTATGTGTGAGTGAGTCTTTGTGAGAATGTGTGTGTAAGAGACCGTATTTGAATGAGTGTGAGCGTGTGTGTGTGTGTGTGTGTGTGTGTGTGTGTGTGTGTGTGTGTATGAGAAGGTAGCTCAGTCAGTAAGAGCTCCCCGTGAAGCTAAGGACCTGAATTTGGTCTTTAGTACCCAGGTGAAAAAGTCAGGTGTGGTAGTGCACACTTGTAAACCCAGGGCTGGGGAGGGAGATCAGTGGGACTTGCTAGTCAGCCAGCCTGGCCTCATGAGCTAGCCCTGGGTTCTGGTGAGAGACCCTGTCTCATAAAACAAAGTACATGGCACTTGAGGAGGAACGACAGACCTCCTCAGTGTGCACATACACACACCTGTGCACATATGATCACACACACCCACCAATGTGGGGATGGAGGGAAGGAGGAGAGAGAAAGGGAGAGAGTCAGTTCTGTCATGGTTTGTTGGCGTGTCAGGGCGGATGAGAAACTGTGACCTTCCTGAAGATGGATCAGCACTGTCGGAGGAAGTAAGTGCCCACGGGTCTGAATGCACAGAGGAAGCACCATCTATTAACAGCGGCTGGCAAATCGGCTCCCAGCCAAGAAACAGGTGGCAGCTTTAGAGACTGGAGAGCAGTCGGAAACTAGAGGGTGCTTGCCTTATGGGCGAGCATTATGGACTCCTCTAGTATATCCTATATAAATAGCCCATAATGGGAGCGTAATTTCGGAAATGGAGACATGGATGGCAAAACTGGAACAGAAAGGGAGGTACACCCGGGCAGAGGGAGCTCTCTAGATGTGGGGTGGGGGCACGTCTGGGGATATTCCCCCCACTAAAGTGGGTCTCTGCTTCCCTGAATTGATGCCAAAAATATTTTCTTCTAAGGGCGAAGAATCTCCTTGTGCTTCATGGAAATGTCTCTAAGCATGAGGCGTCCTAAGCTGTTGGTGAAGCATGGGTGAACGCAAAGGAAAATCACAAACACTAATCCTAAAAAAAAAAGGGGGGGGGGAGAACCTTTCAATTGGAGAATCCAGCAGGTGAGAGCTCCCTCCCAGAATGATCCTGGGCTCCAGTCAGGACAGCAGCGAGCTGCTCATCATTCTTCCAGGTCAGGAGGGTTCCCAGGGCTTCCGGAAACAGGCTTCTCTGCAGGGATTTGATGTGAAGCCTGTAACAGAGTTAGGATGAGAAGTTGGCGAAAGGAAAGTGCCGAGAGGTGGAGGGCTGGGATAAAGGCAGCAGGTGCAATCCTGAGGCCTAAATTTGAATATAGTGTTGCAGACTAGGCAAATGCGTTTGTGGGACTGGTTGGCTCAGGACACACAGAAGGGCCCAGCAGAAGGGGATCTGATAAAATCCACAATTGGAAGGAAACAATGTTTTATCAGGTCACGGTACAGGCTGGTGCCACCCATTCAGACTCACTTATGTGGGAGAGAAACATCCAGAAAGAGGACAAGGCTTGTCAGGCACACGGGCCTCTGTCACCGGGATCTGTAGCACCGGGCCATTTGCTGACACCGTCCCGGCTTCAGTTTTTCTCTCTGGGGCAGGACTTCTAGTGACCTCTATGGTGATGAGCAGAGGAGAGCGAATGTCTTACATCCCGTGGATGGCATTCTGTTGCAGGAACTTGTGCAGGAACCGACTCAGGCTAGGAACAGTCACTGTCCTTCCAGAACCAAAGCCTGAAACAGGACACTTTCCTACGGCTCAGCTTGGTGAAGTACTCAGCGGTTTGGCGTCTGAGTGTTTGCCGCCAGCGCAGTAACAGCAGGATGGCTATGGTCCTTCATTGTGGGTTCTCCATGTACATTTGATAAACGCATTAGGGAAGAAACACAAAATTAAGGAAGGAGGGATCTACTGTGTGTGTGCAATATGATACAACTCTAATGGATTTTGCATTCATCTCTTGATGTCCCAGCAGCCACGACAGAATGGTAAGTGTGTTGAATTACTTATTTCTAACTGTCTGGAAGAACATACCCAGCCCTGCACGGACTCAAGAGCAAACTGGTGCTGAGCACTGCGCTAGCTTCTAAAGTAATTCTGCAGCAAATATAGCAATGACTTTCTGGCGGCCATTTCTTGGGGCTGGGGGCAGAACTCAGTGGTAAAGAGCATGAGTAGAATATTCAAGATGTCCCCTGTGCTGTTCTCCACAAGGAACCAGCATGAGATCTTGGAGTGCAATTCAGAATCGTCTGCCCTTCGGAAGACAGAGTGATGGAGTCTCCTTGGTTTTTAGTGAGATCCGGTGGAGAGCTCCAAGCAGACTATGACACATTATCACCTTTGCGTGGCAGCTGATTCTGACTGCCAACTGGGAGCTGGTAGAAAGAGAATTGTAATCTGGAGCTAGAGAGGGTCCTGACAGGGTGCGTGCTTTCAAGTTGCTCCCAGCACTGATGGGTGCAGCCTGATGTTTGAGAACCAGGGGAGCCCAGGATGATGGTGTGGACCTGGAATCCCAGCACTCAGAAGGTTGAAATAGGAGGATTTCAAATCAAAGCCTGCCTAGACTATAAAACAAGATCCAGTCTCAAAGGCAATGAGAAGAGATTGGGAAGCTGGCTAGGTATCTCGGTTCAACCTGCCACCCCAACTTTAGGGAAATGGAGGCAGAAGAATAATCTGTCATCTTTACCTATATAGGGAACTTAAAGCCAGCCTCCTCTACAGGAGACATTATCTCAAAAAATACAAAACAAACACAAATCCCCAAAAGCTGGGGATACGGCTCACTGGCTTTGATTCCCAGAACGGCAAAGCAAAATACACCACCACCACCATCCTTCCCCACATCGCCATCTTAGCAAATGAGTTAGCATTTAGCTAGATCCCCATCCCAAGATCACAAAACATATATTCTTGGTTGCAAACCTTCCCAAGAAGACAAACAAAACCCTCAGTTTCTTAGAACACACCCACCTGCCTTTGACGAGCCCTGGCGCCCTCTCTTTTCACGGTCTCCCAAGCATGAAATAAGATGTTTAGGCAGTTCTGCCCTTGGGAATTTTGGGCCCTGGAAAACTTAAGTTCTTTCCCGCCTCCAGCAATGCAGTCATTTCATCCCCTCATCTCCCTCATCTCCGCGGGCTCCTTCCCCCACCCCCACCCACTCCGCCACAGGCACCCTCATCCTTCATCTTCCAAATCCCCTGTCATCTTGTGACTTCCGCTTAACAACTCACTCGCCTCATGTGGGAAGACTTCTTTCCCTGGACACAAACTTCCATGAGGTTCTCTTGCCATCAGCGCTCTCCTGACCCTCCCCAGGACTTTCTGTTCGCCAGCATCTGCCTGCACTCTACTGTAGGTTCTAGAAGGGCAGATGCTCTTTTCCCCACTGCCTCAGGCACTCAGGACAGAGCCTGGCTTCCTGTAGATGTCTGATCAGTGTTTATCGAATGGTTGAAAGATTCTCTGGCTTGCCAGAGTGCGTGCCTGAGAAGACTGCGGCCCAGAGAACTTTGACCTAAAGCTCCTTGCAGAGAGAGCCAGTCCCAGGAATAAAATAACATGAGCGTACTGATCCTTCATGAAGTTTCTGGCACCGAGCTAAGTGCTATCCATCCATTGTCTAGGTCAGTCCTCAACAGATGGCTGTGAGGTCATTTCCAAAACACGTGCCATCTTGGAGTTCTTGCTTTCCCACACCCTCTTCACAGTCTGCCAGCTCCACCCACAAAATACATCCATTTCTGACCTCTTCTCTACAGCACTGAAATTGCTTGCCGAGGTAACTGCAGGCAGCCGCACAATGACCAAATGGCTTCCACCCTCAGCCTCTGTGTTAGCTGCCTTTCTCACACCACAGTGGAATACCTGACAAAATCAGCTCAAAGGAAGAGTGCCCGCTTTGGGCTTATGTCTGAGGGAATATGGTCCATCATGGTAGGAAAGTCATAATAGTGGTGACTTTTGGGTCACGTAGGTGGCTCGTGACTATGGCAGCAAGAGCACAAGGCAGTTGGCTGATGTCTCAGGAGACCAGAAGCGGGTTTAGGCTCTAAGTCCCAAGGTCTGCACCCAGCAACTCACTTCTAGCTGGACCTCACTTCACAAAGGGTCCACAATCTCCTCCAAACAGTGCCACCACCTGAAGGGCAAATTTTCAAAGAACACGAGAGACTTTCCACATGCAAACTATACACAACAGCCCCTCAAAATTTCCCCCCACCAATGGCCAGAGAGATCGTTTATTTATTTATTTAAGAATTTTATCTTTGTGTATGGCTTGTGTGTGTGGTCAGTGCCTGTACGTGTGTGTGTGTGTGTGTGTGTGTGTGTGTGTGTGTGTGTGTGTGTGTGTGTGTGTGTGTGTTCACACAGAGTGGCATGACTTTGGAGGTCACAGAACAGCCTGCTTTCCAGAATGTGGGAGATGATTCTAACACCATCTAGCATAGTCCGCTAGTCTTAAAGCAGTGTGGTTTAATTGCAGCCTTAAGAAACAGGGACCTGAGGTGTCTGAAGGCTCACAACTACCCATAAGAGGCCTGGACTTCCCACTGGGTCACTGTTCAATGCAGACCTTGCCTTCTCTGGGAGAGATCTCAAAAAGACAAGACCACAGTTCAGAAATCAGCCCACAGAGAACAATATCTCCACAAAGCTAAGGGGCAGATGCCCAAGCTGTCAGGGAGAGAGCCACGCTGCCTGAAGGAGCTGATTGTGCTTGCTCTGAGGCTGAAGGGCCACAATTACTCCTGTCCATCCATGCCCTGTCTGCCCCGGAGGCTGCATGTGCCACAGACAAGCCCCTCAGCGAGTGCTCTATCGGCGGCTCCAGGCCCAGCACGCGATGGCCCCCCGACCTCCACACGCCAGGCCTTGTCTTGCTCAATTCTCCACTTATTGTGCCATTTAGCAGCAAGAGAAGAGCCATGGACTGCCCTGGGGAGTGTCTGTGGCAAGAGCAAGCACTGAATTGATTTTCAAGATTAACTCTCATCCCCAGCTGGGAGGCAGCATGCCCCAGAACTGAGCAATCTTTCTTCAGAAAGCTCTCTCTCTCTGGGCTAGGTGTCTGGCGAGGCTGGGTGGGTGGGTCTTGGAAGGGCTTTCCCTGACACTATCAGGTAAAGCCTCCACACTGTGTGCCCAAGCAGACGCCAAGGGAGCTGCTAGTACGAGCTCACCCTCCGAGTGTTTTTCTTCTCTGTGTGATCTCAGCAAACGTCTCCTCCTTTTCGAAGCTTCGGCTTCCCCTCTGAAAACAATCAACACCTCCCTTGCGGGCAGGCTTGGGAAATTAGAGATCCTTTTCATGAACTGCCTGGCCCAATAAGGTTTCAATAAAATGACTGGTGGCCATTACGTAATCTCCACTCCCTTCAAGTAACCCATCTCACCCACGGTTATTTTCTCCAAATATTTGGAGAACTATTTCTGGATTATTTCCATTTTCATCAGCAATTATATAAAGGAACAGGGAACTCCTGGGAGATAGAAGCAAGAAGACTGCCTCGTGTCCGAGGCCAGCAAGGTCAGCGGGGGCCACAAATTCAGACACTGCCTTGGAAAACTAAGAATTAGCAAACAAGCAAAGCAGCAATGACAGCCAACCCATAAAATAACGAGAAGCCAATGAAATACCTTTGACAAAGGAAATTCTGTTGTTTGCCTTGCAGGAGCTCCTGATGGTTCTACCCCTTTGTCATTCATCACTGTCTTCGTCACCAAACGCACCTGCCCATCCATATTTATTCATATATTTCTTTATCATAGGGTCCATACTAGCTCGACTTCCCTATGCAGCAAGGATGCCCTCGATCTTCTTATTCTCTTGCCTAACCTCTCAAGCACTAAGACGGCAGGGATGAACCACCGCACCCAGTTTATATGATGCTGAGGGTTGAGCCCAGGGAGTTACGTGCTGTAGGCAAACACTCTATCAACGGAACTCTATTCTTTGGTTCACGTCTTACTTTTAGACAGTCACTCATCGTCCAGGCCTCCAGAAGAGATCTAGAGATTTTGTATATCCATCTTGTAGACCAAAGTCAAAGTTCTTCCTCATTACAGTTCAACCTCTCACAATTACCCATGTGCCCTTTGGCATAGGATCCCTGCCCCCATCTTAGTTTTAGTTGTATGATATTGGTTGAGAGCCAATGAAAGCTGTTGGGGCCATGTATAAATCTTTTGTTCATCACAGTAACAGACAGAAGAAATGATTCCACCCAAGTCTAGATGAATTAACGAGTCTATTGGGCTGACTTCCAGGACATTAGAGAGCTGTCAAGGGCACAAGGGTCACTCAAAGGCAGCTCCGTCACTGACAACTCCAAGCCCACAGGAGTGATGACTCATGACAACTGAATCCCTGGAGCTGGCGGCACAGTTTGCAGTCAGTTCCACAGAAGAGCTTCCTCTCCCTGGGACTGTCTGCTGTTTTCATCACCTTGGGGAAGGGCCTTGTGGTCCTTGTAACTCTCTGAGCTTGCTGGACTTTGTAACTTTCATCAGTATCTCAAGTCTTAAGAACCTTCCTTCTGCTAGGAGGCAGTTTCGACTCAGGAAATGGGTACACAATGTGCCTTTGGTTTTAGCCATGTCTACCTTCTCTGTCACAGCACACTTACCTTGCCTTTGGTTTAGGCCATGTCTACCTTCTCTGTCACAGCACACTTACCTTGCCTTTGGTTTTAGCCATGTCTACCTTCTCTGTCACAGCACACTTACCTTGCCTTTGGTTTTAGCCATGTCTACCTTCTCTGTCACAGCACACTTACCTTGCCTTTGGTTTTAGCCATGTCTACCTTCTCTGTCACAGCACACTTACCTTGACTGCTTTCCTAGTCATCACCTATCACCCAGTTCTCAGTGATATGATTCTGCTGGACCCTGACTAGAGATGCAGAGCCCTGAGCACATCCAGGCCCCATGTTCTAGCTAGCTTCTTTGTTGCTGTGACAGAAACACCGACCAAAAACACCTCAGGGAAGAAAGCATTCATTTTAATGTATACTCCCGCATCACGAGTTCATCATAGAGAAAATTCTGGGCAGGAGCTAAAGGCAGTGACCAATGGAGAAATGTTGCTGATCCCTTGCTCACCATGGCTTGCTCAGCTTACCTTCTTACACAATCCAGGGTCACTAGCCTGGTATGGTACCATCCAGAGTGGGCTGGACCCTCACACATCAATAATTAGTCAAGAAAACGCCACACCGACTTGTCTATGGGTCAATCTGATAGAAGCAATTTCTCAACTGGAGTTCCCTCTTCCATGATGACTCTGGTTGGCATGCAGTCGACAAAAACTACTCAGTTCAACCAGCCAAGCAGAATCACTAAGGATGAGACTCAGGACTTGCCTATCTGTCATTATGCCTAAGGAAGTTTGAAGACCACTTAAGGGTACAGCAAAAAGGAGTTTTGTCCGCGGGGAGGAGGGCATAAGCACCCAAGTAGAGCAATCTGCCGTACAGAAGCACTTGCTACTTATGAAGTACCCCATGATTTCAAGAGAAAAGGCCTATTTCTTAGTCATCATTTCCCAGTGTATGGCACCGTGCAGCAGAAAATGTGCACCAAATACCCAGGTCGCGTCTATATTTCAATCTGTTGGGCAAAGGAGGTAGAACTTGATTTGCCCTTGAATGTTGCCAGAAGGAATTTAGATGTACACTATTACAGATTCCTTGATAGCTGCGTGTTCCATTATTGTTTTTCTGAGAAGGTGCACAGATGTGCCCACTCACCTCAGCAAGAGAGAGAGCAACCGGTGGATCAAAGAAGCAATTGTATCCAAGACCCGTCTGAAGAAGCAAGGGGTCTATTGCAGCCACTTACGCGAGTGTGGATGGAAAATGAACCATGGATGACTGACAGGCAGGGCAGCTGCATTCTCCAAAGACCACCCCAGATATTGGAGTCCCTTCTAGGGCTCGCAGGCGGCGGCACCGTAGAGTCTGCTCTCCCCGCCCAGCAAGCTTCTGCTGCTTGGATAACCTCAGAAGAGCTCAATGAGAACATTGAAAGCTTTTGTGTTCCCTAAGTTTTGCCAGCTTCTGTCCTCCCCTGAATGGAGAATGTTTCAAACAGGAGGGAGCAGGCTGCACATCGTGGAGAAAAGGTTTGTGGAGAGCTGGGTCAATGGCTCAGTCAGCAAACTGCCTGCTGGGTAAACATGAGGATCTGAGTTCAGATCCACGGAACCTAAGGAGAAAGCAGGCGTGACAGCACATGCTGTAACCCCAGGACTGGAGGTAGGGACATGCAGATCTCTAAAGGTCACTGGCCAGCCAGATTAGCTCAGCCAATAAGCGTCGAGTTCAGTGAGAGACCTTGTATCAAAAAGGAAAGGTGGGGAGCAAAGAAAAATACTTGACAGGCTCAACAAATGCACATGCACCCCACATCCATAAATACACACTTAGCAATGTGCACATCACACCCCCTGTGGTGAGTTGAAAGAAAATGGCCCCAAAGGAAGAGGCACTATTAAAAGGTATGACTTTGTTGGAGTACGTGACATACTTCCTCCAAGATGCATGAAGTGTATATGCTCAAGCCAGATGCAGTGAGAGAGACCACTTCCTGTTGCCTGTGAGCCAAGACTTAAGAACTCCAATCTCCCTCTGAGCACCATGTCCGCCTGCATGCTGCCTTGTTTCTTGTCATGACCATAACAGACTAAACCTCTGCACAAGCCACCACAATTAAATGTTTTCCTTTATAAGAGTTGCCGTGGTCATGGTGTCTCTTCACAGCAATAGAAACCCTAACTAAGACACCCCCACCCGCGCACATACACACGGTGAGGTAAATTTGGACAGCAGAAAGATAGATGGTGTAAAGAAAGTAATATTTAGAGTCGTTATGTGCCTGGGAGTCTATATGTCTTTATATAATCATAGTCTAATCTTCTCAACTATCTTAAGTAGCAATTACTAGTTCCATCTTCATAAAAATTGTTACACCAAGTTGAATAATGTTTCCTGTTTCCCGGAGCTGCTGAACAGAACCCATCTTCAAGCTGGAGTCTGACTAATTTAAGCTTAGCATCCTGGCTCTCTTCTTTGTTTCTTTCCCAATGCGTGTTTGTGTGGCTCTTGTATTTAAGAAAGCATATCTATATAAATCAAGTTCTACCGGGCATATAAAAGAACAAAATCTATCAGGAGGTGGGGTTTGAAAGGAGATGTGATGTTGCAGGAGCTCGCAGGAGGTGGCATTTGCCCCTTGACATGAGGGTGATGCTTGGGATTGACCCGGAAAGACTGCACTAGGGGAGGGAGGGGGAGGGAGCATCTACCCTGGCAGCAACATCACAAATAAGTCCATGGAGGAGGAAATAGCGTGTGTTCCAGATTGACTTTAGCAGCTGCTGAGGCCCCCCGAAGGGAAGGAAACAGGGAGTTAGAATACGGCCACCGGGTATCGTTTTATAGTTCTCCTATAATACTTAGCACCCCTGGGAACTGGAGGCCAAAGAACAACGGTGGTGCTTGTTAAGATCGAAATGGCCGAATGTCAGCTGCTTAAGGATTAGAGGGAGTGCTTTATGGTTGGGACGGCCGACTCCGAGGCCCCAAGTCCAGAGGGAAGTTGGGATTGAGCATGAGAACAGGAAGACTGTCCCAGAAAGCACAGTGTCACAGTATGTTGATGGAGGAAGGCCATTGGTTAATTAAATAAAGAAGCTGCTTGCCCTGATAGGTTAAAACATAGGTGGGAGGAAGAGGAAGTGAGGTCAGACTCGACAGCTTTCCTCTCGGGGGCAGATGCCTCAGAGAGACACAATGCTCCACTCTTGCGGGCAGAGGCGAGAGCTCTGCTCTCTGAGGCACACGCGATGAAGCTCCGACCCAGGATGGACGTAGGCTAGAATCTCCCGGTAAGCGCACCTTGGGGTGCGACACACATGATTGGAAATGGGTTAGTCCAGGTGCGAGAGTTAGCCGAGAAAAGGGCTAGAGCTAAAGGGCCAAGCAGTCATTAAAAGAATACAGTGTCCGTGTAATTATTTCAGGTAAAGCTAGCCGGAGGCGGCCCGGGGTGCTGGGGACTCAGCCCCGCTGCTCCTATTACAACAGTATGTAGAGGAGCAATTGAGCAAATATATATATTCTCTTACTAAGAAGGAGGAAACAGTCTTCAAAACCTCCAGATTCCCTCTCTTGTCCCTCTCATTAGCCAGAATTAGGTCACCTCACCACCAAGCATGATAGAAGGAAGGAAGAGGTCCCCAAGTTGACATCAACTGGGGTAGAGGAGATGCTGAGACTCAGCTGACAGAAGAGGAGGGACCCCACACCTGCTGACCGTGCCCTTCTGTGCTGTTAGACGTCCGTCAGTCCCCAGTCACTCACTGCCACTTTCTCTTTACAAACAGAAAGCCAGAAGCCCTGGGAGATGGGCCCTGGCCCAAAGTCCCACAGCACTGCTCCGAAGTCCCCGATCTTTCTACTACTGCTCACTGCAGAATCTCAGAGCAGAGTGCAAAGGCAGATGCTGTGCCCAAAGAGGGGATTAGGAGTGTTCAATGGCCTCCAGTTCTTTGAAGTGTTACATGCTTGGTTGGCTTCCGTGAAGCCCTTTAGGACTGAAGACTGAAAGCAGCAGTTGAAAGCATAAAAAAAAAAAAAAAAAAAAAAAAAAACCAAGCTCCCCCCCCCAAAAAAACCCAAAAAAACAAAAAACCTCACAAAAACCAAAATCCTTCAACAGAACCAATAGGATTAAAAAGGGTGGGTAATGTACCAGACATTGAAGGCTCAGTGAAAAGGCCCATGCTGCGCCTGGGAATACAGCTCAGTTGACAAAGTGCTTGTCCATAACACACTGGTTTCTACCCGCCCAGAGCCACAAAAAACTGGGCACAATGACACACATCTGTAATCTTAGCACTTGGGAGGTGGAAGCTGGAGGATCAGAAATTGAAGTTATCCTCAACTACCCGGTGAGCCTGGGTTTCGTGAGAAGGTCCCAAGGCTTGAGTAGTAAGGGCTGGGTACTTTTATTATTATTTTCTTTACCCCTCTTATCTTAAGCAAATAAAGACACTGTTGTCAGCCTACCAGCTGACCCGAAAGGAGCACAGCACCCCCCCCACACACACACACATCATTCTACATAAAGTGGGAACCTTATGGAATTGTGTCTTCACCTTCTTGGGCATCACAGGGAAGGGAATCTGGGTGGCAGCAGCCAGAGAAGAGTGATCATCTGGTCCTTTTGAAATGGGGGGAGGCAGGGTCAGGAAGCACAGAAGCCAAGGTGTTTGTTTTGAGTCAGTAGCAGAGACTTGAACCAAGTCTCTCATCTTTCAGACCATTGTCTCCTCCTCTGAACATGCTATCTTATAGCTGACAACCGAAAGTGACCACTAGCCAGATGTGATGGCCTACGCTCATAATTCCAGCACTCAAGGAGCAGAGGCAAGAGAATTACCGCTTATTAGTCAAGGTCAGCCTGGTCTGCATAGCAAATTCCAAGTCAGCAAAACCCGCATCGGGCAACACCCATCTCTAAGTAGATAATTAACTATGGAACGTCTCTAATTATAAATAAATAAATAAATAAGTAGCCGTAAAACACAGATATGTTTTCCTAAGAGAATTCCAGCCCAATGCCATTGCTGCCCCCAGGGAAGCAAGCAGGCTCGCAGTGTCCCCGCTGAGCTGGCGGATGACTCTTTTCAAAATAGACGATAGAACTTTCTCCACGGCTCAGCCTCGCCCTTGCCACAGCGGGGTCTACAGAGATTATGTGTCACCTCTTACTCTCCGGCTACTCCCCGGGCTGTGCCGGCAGTGTCCCCTTCCCTCCAGCAACCTGACACCTGACACTGCAGTTTTGCTCCTTAGCCACTTAATCCCCACTCTGTATTAATAACCTGGGGCTAAACCGTCAGGAGTTCTTGAGGTTGGAACCATGGAGGCAGAAGTGGCCTGGAATGACAGCTGCTCTTTATTTAGGGCAAAGGTGATTATAATTTATAAAGAGCAATGCACTCGTTTGGGAGCTGATGGAGGCAAAAACCAAGAGACTGGGAAGATCTGAAAGGATCCCGGATCTTGGATCCTAAGGCTTAGAAAACAGAGGCAGCTCTGCTGACTTCCCATCCCAAGTGGCAATGGTTTTGTCTGACTTTGACTCATGTGTAAGTCTCAGGGACCAAAATCAAACTACGCAGCATGAGCTCTCAGCGCATACCTGCCTTCCAGGCCCGTGGGACTCCAGGCTGGTTCAACAGCAGAAGGCAAGGAGCGTGATTGAAATCCCAGAACACATTTCCCAACGCCAACAAGATGCCATCGGAATGCCTGGTACTGAGTCCAAGGAGAGGGTGGTAGGAGGGCACGGACATAGTTATGCTCACATCTTCTTCGCTAGAACATCTCTAACTAAAGTCACGCTTTCACCCAGCGCCTGGTTCATTGTAGACCTCCCTCTGCCGCTCTCCATAGCTGATCATGTCTCATGATGAGAGATCCAGGTTGTAACTCTCCTGTGATCCACAGAGGGCACAAGCTTGTCATCCTCCGACAGTCCTTGAATTCTTGCAGACTCCTGGCTGTCTCATCCTGTTCCCTGTATCGTCACCCTCTGAATATCTGAAACATGGGAGGTAGGTGGGAAATATTTGTCTGCTCTGTCAATGTTTTAAAATCCCCAGGGACCCCCTATTACACATGGAAGGGTGTCCAAACTATGAAGGACGGCTAGCAAATGCCCTTTAAAGTTAGTGCTCGCCCCACTTCAGGCTCTGAGACTTCTCCCATAATTCATTCTAATGACCTTCGGCTCCCCCACATCCTCTTCCACAAGGTCCAGTGCAGAGTTGGTATTCAGTGAAAGATATTTAAGGAAACAAATGTACAAACTCCAAAACTTCATTAGTATATGGATACGATGAGTCCATATGACACAAGGAAGGACAGCTAAGTCCATGACTAGGCTATGGCTAAGATGGCAAGTTCTAGAGCCGAGAAACCGGGATGGGAATACAAACTCCCTCGGGAGCTGAATGCACGGAGAACTGGTTTCCCCAAACATTCACTTGAGAGAGAACCTGCTTCATTGACTGTTGTGTAGAATTAAAAAAACAAAATAGTTCCCGTGAATCTGGAGCCTAACGGCTGTCGCAGCTAAGTGCTCAATAAGCGATAGTTAATGTTCTTACCAATCGGAAACCGAATCCATTCTTAGGGGAGTATTTATAACTCTACTGACTGCAGCTGAATGTCAGGAGGTGACGGAGGCACAGAACTTGCAAGTAGATGCCTCCAGTTCCCATGAGGAGTCCAAGTCCTCCCTTTATGAGGTTTCTGCCAAGGCCAGGCTAGAGCAGTGTCGCCCGGGAAGATGCCATCAAGGCAGAAAGGCACAGAGTTGTAGGTTCCCGTGTCTCAGGCGCAAGACCTGCACCAGAGTTTGTTCCCTCGTTACTTAGTGTCTGAGCCTTGAAGAAAACATGTAAATTATGCAGAGAGGCACCATATTGTCGCAGGCAAATGAGACCTTCATTATCCCTGTGTGAGCATGGCTTAGCCAACAGAGCAGAGAGAAACAGTCAACCCTTCAAGGTCTGGCGGCACAGATGGGTGCTCAGAAAGGTTCCAGGGACCCTCAGCGCAGGGCCAAATGCTGTCATTACTCAAGTGATTAACACATGGCCAGGCACGTGGTGTGTTCCTAATGATTCTGCTTCTCTCCAGCCTTCTCTAGAGGAAGTAGCTCATCTGTCCTCTGTGCTCATCACCGTACCCTGAAAACACTCAGCCCGCATCTCAGGGCTTAGCAATATCCGTGCCCACCCTCACCGCTCTTAAAAGGAAGGCCCATTCCCATGTGCTCCAAACACCTTCCGGACACCATGGGTCAATATCCGTTTATAGCATTGTCTCCTCCAGGATTCCCATGTATCAACCCACTTCCATCACTGGGTTTACTGGAGATCATAGTAACCCCTGTCTATCACAAAGCCCTCACTCACCTTTGGCTGAATGCTGGTGTTTGTTTATAGTCTTACTATTTACCCCACTTTCCGCTGCTACCAAGATCTGTTGAGAAAAGATTGTTCCAGCAACTCTCTAGAATATCGTTTTTGTCTTGAGAAAAAAATCTCATGTAGGCTAGGCAAGTTTCAAACTCACTGCGTAGCCAAGGTTGGCCTTGAACTCCTGGTATTCCTGCCTCTACCTCTCCACTGCTGGATTACAAAGGAGCACCGCCCCATCACAGTCTGGCTCTACCCGCGTCACTGACCTTCTCTTCATTCCAGAAGCTCTTATTCACAACCACATCGTGTGCCTGCTAAGATCTACCTCTAGCATCTTAACCTCACAGCACTGGAAATCTAACCATAACAATCTTTCATTCTCCCATCCCTCTCCACCACCAATGCCCCCCCCCCAAGTCCCACACTTCATTTCTTCTGCCGCTACTCATGGGAAAGGTGTCCACATAGAAGTTCTCCCCAGACCTGGTAGAAGCCCTGGCAGGTCCGCTCACCCCGCCCCCAACTCTTGCTTACTGACATTGACTCTGAAAAGTGCACAGGCTCAGCAACCCTCCTTTTGTTCTCTCTCTGAAGTTGCATCCTTCAATGCCGGATCCAATGAACTTTTAAAATTTCACCTTCAGTGACTTACCTGGGGTATTTGGGCTGGACACATCCTTCTTAGAACTTTGTCCTTTGAACTCGTCCTTGAGTTCCCCTCTCTCGTCTACATTCATCTTTGCAAGTAACAGGTAACATTCTCTGCTCTTTTGTTTGGGTTCATTCCCTAGGTGTCAGTCTCCTAATGGTCCCACCCTCCAGTCTCTGTTTTGCTCACCTAGTGGCTTGGGGCTTGGCTTTCCTCACACTTATTCATGTGGCTTCTCTCCTATCTTTGCTCATGTTATACTCTCAAATCCTCCAGACCCCTGCCTTGAGCTTCCAAGGCATGTATTCAGTCACACAGGGAAATGCCCACCGTGATGGAGGATCTCCATTGCTTAAGGCCCTGTTTCTTCTGTTTCGATCGTCTTCACTAGTTTTATGCCAACTTGACACAATCTAGAGTTATCCTGGAGAAGAGAATCTGAACTGAGAAAGAAGATCAGGCTGCGAACACGTCTGTAGAGCGTTTTCTTCATTGCTGATCGATGCAGGAGGGTCAACCCCATTGGTGGGCAGTGCCACCCCTGGGTGGTCTTGGGTGCCATGAGAAGAAAGCTGAGCAAGTCATGAGGAACAAGCCAGTAAGCAGCATCCCTCCGTGGTCTCTACACCAGCTCCTGCCTCCAGATTCCTGCCCTGTTTGAGTTCCTCCACTACAAACCCCTTTCTAGAGTTGCCCCTCCTACACCTCCCTGTCCTTGGGATTTAAGCAGATCTCGAGTCCCATAAACACTGAAGACTTGAGGTTGGCATCGTCACTTCTGACTCATTGCTATACCGCTATTAAGCATGGCCTAACACCAAGGACACACACGCAAGAACAGTCTGAGGCTGCCGGGATGAGCAGGGAGATGGGTAAACAATGAATAAATGAGAATAGAAGAAATGAGTGACTGGAGCAAGGGCTTGAAGTAAAAACCCACTGCGGGGTGGTGAAAATCCCAAGCAGGGATTGTTCTAGAGAGCGGTAAAGCAGGCTTCCCTGAGACACATGGAGGAGAGAAAAAAATGTGCAAAGTCAGAGGATTCCTAAGACAAATGCGCCTCCAGTTCTGAGAACTATTTCCTCCTAACACTGCTTCCGTTCATCTTACTTTACAGAGAAGTGGTGGACCAGTTTCTGGATGTCACCCTTAGAAAACCTATGCCTTTATTCCTCTTTCTTTTTTAAAAAAAATATTTATTTATTTATTATGTATACAATATTCTGTCTGTGTGCATGCCTGCAGGCCAGGAGAGGGCACCAGACCTCATTACAGATGGTTGTGAACCACCATGTGGTTGCTGGGAATTGAACTCAGGACCTTTGGAAGAGCAGGCAATGCTCTTAACCTCTGAGCCGTCTCTCCAGCCCCCCTTTATTCCTCTTTCCAAACTCCACAACTGTCCGCTGAATGAGAGAGGAAATTCTGCACACACTTCTGAGACCCAGACTACCGAGTCTCACTGATATTCAAGCACACGTAGTAGCGTTGTTGAGGATGATATCTGTGTGCACCTGCAGTGTGCCAGGCATCTCCAGACCTCACCTAATTCTCCCGGTGACATGATGATGCAGGGATTTTGTGGATGAGGACATGGGAGGTTAGAGGACTTCTCATAGGGCCAAATGTCTCGTCCATGACGGAGATGAAATCAAAGCTCTCACCACCCCACCCAACCACCTTCTCATCAAGTTCTTAGCTCGTGACCATGGCTGGCTTGTAGCATCACTTCCTCTCTCATATAGGGAACACTTGGCACATGTTCTGTACACTCTGGCGACACTGGATCCATAGGAACCTGGCTGGCTGAAGGAGCATTCTGAGCCTCATTTTATAAACAAAAACACTGTAAAAGCATTAGAAATTAACAGTCACTTATTATCCAAGTTGACACATTGCAGAACATGGGTTCTGCATAGGGTACCATATACCTCTGAAAGGGCAGGTATAATTTTCTGTCTCATACAGTGGAAAGTTTTGGTTGGAAGAAGAACCTCATGTTTGAAACCGTGTTATCTGTGCTCTGGTGATGATATTTCCCCTTAGAGCTACGTTCTGGGCACACCATTTGACAGCCCTGAGCCTCCGTTTCCTGATGCTTAGACAGAGCCTGGCCGAGACACTTTAGTGGAATGCTGGGAGCGTTAGACTTAAAAGGGCAATGAAAGCGCCATGCCAACTTTTACCTGCGTGTAGAAGGGAAATGGTGGTTATAATTGTGCTTGACTCAGAACGGATAAAATGAACCTCACCGAGATGAAGCGACTATAGTCGTCACAGAGTGACATTCATTAAACCAGGAACGAAGCCCAGATGTCCCTAGGCAGAGGTCCATGTGCCTTTTGCTCGGTGGCCAAGAACCATCATCTTGCAAGGCTAAGTCTCTGCCAGCACCACGTGCCTCCCCTGCTCCAACACACCTTAGCTTTCCCTCCTCCTGCCCTCCCAGATCATTCAAGGCCCCTTGACATTCAGGGTAAAAATCTTTTTCCATCTTCGCTCGGCTTAACTGTTGAATTAAGTGGTCTTATTCCGTTAAGAAGTACTACCCAAAATGAGCAGTTTGGAAAGAGGCAGCATGAGGCTGCTCGGGCCTGCTTGTCAAGAGCCCGGGTGCCTTTGCTAATGAACATCGTTTGGGAGCTGGCTGGGATTAAGCCATTATCTGTGTGATCTTCATATGACCCTTCAAAGCCCCAAATTTATACATTCCAATTCTCTGTCTAACTAGACAGGCCATGCAACTCCTCTCCCCTTTGCTACCATTTCTCTTCAATCTCCAGGGCCCATTATACAGCAATTTCATTCTCTTCAATTTCATTTTCACTTTCAAAGTAAATGCCACTTGTGAAACAAGCTACAGAGTCGTTGGATCCCTATCTGCTAAATTATTCCTGAACTTGATCTTTTGGGGCCCCACTCTCGCTGACCTAAATCCTTCTCTGTCTTCTACCATGTCTCCTTTCTCTCTGAAGGCAGCCACTGTGGCTTCGTTGCCCAGAGAAGTTGATCTGGAATCATGTATCTGTCAGCCCAGTTGCAGAGTTATCTTTCTTGTCTGAATTAGCCAGTGAGATCTTTTTTTCTGAACTCCAGACAAAGCTGATTTTTCTGGATGAGAACCAGCGGTCAGGGCTTCGGCCCCACTGCAGTGTCCTTCACAGATGATCCTTTTGGAACTAAGATCCAAGTCCTTAGGCACATCTAAATGCAAGAATTGTCTCTATGTACAGTTTCTAAAAGTCCTTGGCTCTCTTGGGAGGATGGTTCATGAGTCCCAACCCAGATCTCTTCTGCCCCCAACCCATCTCATATTATATGCCTGGTACAGACCCTGGGCCTTTCTGCCTGGCGTTGCCAGCTGTAGACAGAACACGTGATAGGAGAAAAAACGATCCCTGACTAGCAAAGAGCAAGGATATATAATTGGGCTTTAGTAGTAGCAGCTAAGAGCTTCTACAATGCAACCATGGCTGCTAATGCCTGGTAAAAATGACCCCACAAAGAGCTCAACAGCCCTGCTACATTCCACACAGTGTGTTCAGACACTCTATGGCTGGAATGCTGGGTTGGGTTTTAAGTACCCCAAATCCAAAGGACATGGTCACATATATAAATTCTGAAGGGTCTAATCTACATGGGAAGCAGAAAAAGACAAGATCTCCTGAGTAAACTGGGAGCGTGGGGATCACGAGAGAGGGCAGAAGGGGAGGGGGAAGAAAGGGAGGGAAGCAGAGAAAAAGATATAGCTCCATAAAAACAATAAAAATACATTCTGAAGGGAGTAGCCAAGCTTGTGTAGAGACCAAAGTTTGCGAAGGATGGCTAAAGGAGCTGGCGTGTTTACCCTGGAATGGAGAGGGTAAGCGGGATATGCTGCCTGGAAAAGTCTGTCTCACTCTCCTGTTTTACAAATTAGAAATCTGAGCCTTAGCACAGACCCAGGGAATAACCAGGGTGAGCTTCTTAAAGAACAAGTGAGACCATTTTGTTTGGCCATCTAAAACCCTCCGATGACTTTGCCACTGCTCCTGGAATAAAGGGTCAGCCCCAAGCCTTGCCTGCCACCCCAAGTATCTCAAATAGTAGTCTGGCCTTCCTGGGTTAGGGAGATGAACAGCTAAGCTGCACCAATCAAGGCACCCCCACCCTTCCAATACCAAGGCAGAAGTTGGTTCTATTCTCTTAGTACTGATGACTCTAAGTTGGCACCCAAACCAGGTTGTGAGAAGGCCCAGGTAGTAATTACCATAAGCTGATATTCAGAAACATGTCCGCGCATGAAATGGAGATCACCTATTTCATCTACACGATGACGACGAGAAACAAGAGCAGCCTGGAGCCAAAAGTACCAATGACAACGATGCGCATCGCTGAGATGAATTACAAAACCACTGTGCAGTTGGCATCCGCCACATGTAAGCCCATGGAGCCTGCTACATTTTATTTTTAAGAAAAAAGTTGGAATAACAAGGAAAAAAATCAGAGACGAATGCTTGAGGGTGGGCAAGTCTCTACTATCGTCCCAGAGGTAAAACCTCCCTGACCGCAGGTGACTCTTTTGAGCATCGTCACTTGGCAGTCTAACGAAACATTAGCATCACAGGAGCATGCGCAAACTGTCTGAAGGCTGTACCTATTGGAGAGCTTTGCTCTAGCATCATAGGAGCATTGAATCCCCTGAAAGTAAAGTTCCAGATACTTGTGAACTGCCACCCTCACACAGACACACATGCGTGCAAAACACCAATGCACATAAAATAAGAAAACAAATTATTTTAAGAAAAGACTTCTCTACCCTATACTCCACTCTCCGATATCACGACATATGTCCCCATCTTTCCAAAATATGCCAGAACAACAAACTCTGATGCTGTTCCCCAGCAAGGAAATGAACTCCTTAAAGATATCATTTTGAAGAACGGAGAAGTGTGATACAGAGGCCCTGGATGGCGGGAGGATGTGAGATGTCGGAGGCCTAGCCAAAGCCATCATTGTGAAACTTTATCCTGCACATGAATTATCAGGATGTCAGCTTGGCCAGACATCCGGGGTGGAGCACAAGGTACCAGTTAGGTGACTGACAGGAATTTGAATTGCTTTTGGTAAGGGAAAAACAATCCCGCTTCTCTAGTTGATTTCCCTAAGGGCACCCTTGTGGAAGGGGTTCATGAGATGAATCTCAGTCCTAAGTCTGCAGCGTGGTCAGGAAACACACAATAGAAGGAAGAGGGAAGAGGCGGGTGGTGAGACAAAGACAGCAAAATTATTTCCGAAGTAGTAGCTTTGTATGGCACGGAAGGGTTTTTAATTCTTATTGTATTTTTTTTTTTGTAGGAGCTGATGCATGTGTATGTACACCTGTGTACGCATGCGTCTGTGTGCGCATGCGTGTGTACGTTAGCTTCTGGTATCTGCCTGGGAGTCTGAGTCATTTAACTTATTTAGAGTCGATCGCCATAAACCAGGTGGTTGTGTGTCACTCATGCAAATCACTTCTCCTCACACATGGCTACAGCCCCAGCTGCCAAAACGTTGTCATGTTCTTGTCTCCAGAGCCTTAATAAGAAGAAAAAATACAGCCTGGAGTGTAGATGTACCCAACACTCCCTGGATATCCCCGAGCACATGAGCTAGCACCGAGCTTGTTAACAGCTCATAACCAACCTTCCCAAGATACAAGAAGAGAAGGGGCTGCAGATGGTGCTGGAAGCTCATGGGTCCAGCCTTTAATGTCGTAGCATCTGCTGACCTGCTTAGGGTATCCCTTATTTGAACTACAGGATCTTGAGTAGGGAACTAAAATCTCACCTTCCTCTCCTCCATGTGTATCACTGACTAATTTGGGGCTCAAACTAGTGGTACCAATAATGTCCTAATTTTCGTGAGAATCCAAACAACCAAAGTCAAGGCACCCAACCATTTTGACTTTGTGGTTCAAAAGACAATATCTAAATAGTGCACTTTCAGACAGAACACTTAATGAGACCTGTTCTCTTAATGAACTTTTAAGTGTTCAGTCTTCACTGTTAACTACAGGGACTTGGTTGTATGAATCTTCTCCAGAACTCAGTCATCTTGTGTAGCTAGAACGCTACACTCATTGAACAGCAGCATCCCATTTCCCTTCTCCCTATCTTCTGGCCAATAACATTCTCCTCTGTATTTGACTGGGTTGAGTCCCTCATACAAGTGGAGTCAGACAGTGCCTATTCTTCTGTGACAAGCCTATTTCGCTTAGCACAATATCCCTCTAGTTTCACCCATACCGTGTGTCAAGATTCTCTCCTTTCTTTTTGATGCATGCTGTCTTTTGAGAGTAATGATAGAGAGAAATTGGAACTTTATTTTCTCTTATACACTTAATTTTTAATTTAAATATTGTACATATGATTTATGTTAGCTATGGAGAGGTCAGAAGATATATAAAAATCAAAAGGGACACATCTGTGCCTTTTAGAAATATTTATTGTTATTACTATTCTTAAAGTATTTGTGGATGTGTGCACCGTGTGTGGGGATGTACATGTAACAGACTTTCTGTTGGGCAACTAACCAGCTCCCAAATCATGACAGAGAGACTTCTTATTAGTTATGAATACATGGTCTTATGTTTCTCTCACTAGCTCTGCTAACTTAGATTAACCTGTTTCTTTTCGTCTACAGTCTGCCTCGGGGCCTTTTACCTTTCTTTCATTCTGTCTGTCCTACTCAGTATCTGTCTGTCTGGCAGCTGCCTGGATAACCCTCCCTTTCTTTCTCCCTCATTTTTCCTCTCTTCTCTTCTCCTTTGAGCCTAGATTCCTCCTCCTACTTATTCTCCTTGCCCACCAGCCCCGCCTGTCTCTCCTCTGTCTAGCTATTGGCCATTCAGCTTTTTATTAGAACGATCAGGTGCCTTAGGTAGGCAGAGCAACACATCTTTACATCATTAAACAAATGCAGCATAAATAAACGCAGCACACCCTTACATGGCTAAAGTAATATTCTACTAAACAAACCAATGTAACACATCTTTACACCGTTAAATTAATGTTCCATGATGTTTGCACATGAGTGCAAATGTCCTTGAAGTTCAGAACACTGGAGTACAAAGAGCTGGAGTGATAGGCAGTTGTGAGCCAGCCAACATGGCTCACACTTTTAAACACTGGGCCTCTCTCCAGCTTCCATCCATAATTTTTAAAGCAGAAAGATGTAGATACCTCTTATAATATTTTTCTCAGTGTCCCTTATATTTCTATTGTCATAATATAGATGACTTTATTTCCTGCAATGTTTTGGATATCTCATTCTCATTATTAAGTGCTTATAACAGCTTATGGCACCACTGTGTAATATTCCATTGTATGAATGCAGCCTCGAGCAGAGACAGCTTCCTTTCTACTTTTAACCTTGCAGTCAGTACTGTGATTCTTGGTGTTAATCACCAGGCCAAGCTTTATTAGCCCTGTTGTCTAACTCTGGCCTCCATTCATAACTCCCCTGTCTGTCCCCATTATAAATAATTAAAGTGTTTTACAGTTTATGCTTATCAAATTACATATTAATGGCTCCTAAGGCGAAAGATCATTACTATGATTAATTACAGCAGAGACATTCAGTTCACACAAACCGAATCCTCACTTCACGTCAGAGGTAATGCCTTTGTCTACAGACTGAACTTCATAAGCCGGAATGATCTTTCACAAGAAACAGGTGTCATGCAGGATCCTCCCTAGGAAGTACAAAATTACATCACTATTTAATAATATGGACGGGTAAAATTAAGTTCCAATATAAGGGAACTGGATTATAAAAAAAAACAGTCTGCTAAATTATAAGCAGTATTGCAAGGTAGAAAATGATGTGAGCTTGGAGTTGGTTGCGATTTTTTTTTTTTAAATAATTATTTATTTATTATGTATACAATATTCTGTGTGTATGCCTGAAGGCCAGAAGAGGGCACCAGACCTCTTCACAGATGGTTGTGAGCCACCATGTGGTTGCTGGGAATTGAACTCAGGACCTTTGGAAGAGCAGGCAATGCTCTTAACCTCTGAGCCATCTCTCCAGCCCCGAGTTGGTTGCGATTAGATAAAAGTTTGGTCCTAATCCTATTTGCTGTGAGATGCTGAAGAGCTGACTTCTCTGAGTCTGGGCTTCTTATCTGAAAGATGCTTCCTATTGCTGAATGCAGGGTGCTCTTGTTCACTTCCCCCATGTTGTAATAAAACATTCTGATCAAAGCAACTTGGGGAGGAAAGGATTTGTTTGACTTCTACTCCTAGACCACAGTTCATCATTGAGGAAGGCAGGGCAGGAGCTCAAGCAAACACTAATGCAGATACCCCTGAGGAGCCAGGTCATTATTAGCTCATGCCTTCTGAGGCCCTTGACTAACCAGTTTATTTTATACAGGTCTGGACCACCTACTTAGGGGTAGTATTACCCACAGTGGGATGGGTCCTCCTATATTGATTAGCAATTGATGGATGTCCCCATGGCACGTCTAACCTGATTTGGACAGTTCTTCACTTGAGGAATTCCATCACTCCAAGGTGAGGCTAACTAGGACACAGGGTCATCATAAAGATGAAAATGGCTCTCATAATATCAATGCGACTTTTGTCATAGATAGTAAGGGGAGAAAAATCCTTTCTTCCTATGCAGGAAGCAGCAGAAGAGTAAAACACCTCCTGTTTGAGAACAGGACCTAGAGAGCGACCAGAGTCAAGACTTTTCAGGAACTTAGAAAAAACTCTCAGTCCACGTTTCTCCCAAGTGTGGAAGAGTCCTGACAGAGTCGCCACATGTCACTGGGAAAATCAGGGTCATTTCTTGGGGTTTTTAGTCTCATTAATAAAAGAATTTAAGAATGGACTTAATTAGAAGTGCGGGGAATATTATTTTAAGATATATTACTTTTGTTTATGTTGCATTCGTTTAACTCTATGAAGCTGTGATACTTCGCCTGGCTCGACTATCTGATGGTCTGATAAAGAGTTGACTGGCCAATAGCGAGGCAGGAGAAAGGATGGGTGGGGCTGGCAGGCAGAATAAATAGAAGGAGAAAACTGAGAAAGTGGGAGAGGATCAGTGACCAGATATCCAGCTACACAGCAATCCACAGAGTAAGATTTACCGAAGTAAGAGAACGGGAAAGTTCAGGGGCAAGCGGGTAGGTGGGATAATAGAAGTTAAGTAAAAGCTGGCGAGCAACAAGGCAAGCTATGCCGGATGGTAATAACTAAGAATAAAACTCCACGTATGTGATTCATTCAGGAGCTGGGTGGCGGGCCCCCCAAAGAGTCCAAATAACTTAACATCACATTACAACATAGCGGTTCAAGGACAATTTTATTAGCGTTTAAAAGAAAAACCCCGGGGCTGGCAAACTGCCTGGAAAAGGAAGCTGAAAAAAAAAAAGGAAGAGAGAAAGCCGTGCTATTTGAATGAAACCAACAGGAAGGATAGTCATAGGGAGGACAGTCAACCCCGTGGCAGGGAGAAAAGGTTTAGAGAAAGAGTAGATTCTGAGTAGATTCTGAGAGTCGGGAACCCATTGTTAGGAAAGGAGAGGTTTCACTTTCAGAACAGCGTGGATGGAGCTTTGTGGGTGACTGCACTGGGGTGGGAATTCTGGGAAGAATCAGCACATTCTCTCACTAAAGGGATAATTAGTCCTCCTATTTCTTTAACATGGCTTAAGGGGTATTTCCTTGGTCAGGTGATTTCAATGTCAGGTCTCCACTCCAGCCAGGGTACTCCACTCTCTTGATCTGAGTGAAACGGTTTTCCCACAGTGGGATTTTATAGCTATTGTAGCCCAGTTCTGCCTTAGGTATCTCAGACAAGCGGAGTACTCCATTAAAGGGGCAGGCCAAGTATCCAAAGCTAAAGTGAGATACTATAAACAGTTATTTAAGGCAGCAGGTTCAGATATGATCTCTTCCGGTAGACCAGCCACCTTGGTTTGGGGGAGAGGTCAGTGAGGTGTTGGGGATCAGGCGTTGTCTGTGGAAAGCAAACGCTCTATTGCTGGGTGCAGCTCCCCAGCTCTAGCTGCCTTAGGACCAACCTGCTGACGCCAGTCTACATGAAGCAAGTGGGAAAACCAGGTCATTTCATTTCAAAGCACTCCGTTGTTACCCAGGTGATCAGGAAACCTAATTCAGACAGCCACAGAAGTGTACGGTTTTATCAGAATGATCTTTGGCACTTTCTCTTGGAATTATCAACTCCGAGGTTTCTTGTGATATTTCCTTTCCACGTACTTGACATCTTTTTCTACACACGCATTATATGCTGTGTTCTAGACTGACCCACTGGAGCAACAAAGAGGGCTGAGACATTGTTCTTGCTTTAAAAACAAAACAAAAACCTTTACTTTAAGGTTCAGCCAGGGAGACAAATGCAGAAGCCACTGATAAAGATGTATGCTGCTGGCTGGGGAGCTGGCTCAGCAGGGAGAGTGATGACCTGAGTTTGAATCCCTGCTATCCAAATAAATTCCATGTGTGGTCATGTGTGCCAGAAACCCCAGCATCCAGGGCAAAGAGAGCTCGACCCCAGGAGTTCATCGGCCCACCAGCCTCGCTGAAACAGTCAGCTTTGTAACTGGCCTCCCTGCCAGGAACAAACATATTCTAAAGAGACGCTGATGCTCCTCTCTTGGGCTACCAAGACCATTGATAGACTTCGCACCGAGAGCATAGAATTTTCCCAAGCCTCTGGCTGGGAGGAGAAACTGCTGAAGCCCTGGATGCAAGCAGAGGAGGAACTTGCCTCCAGTAGAAAGATTTTACAACTGACCAATGATCTTGCTTGAAAGAATGACTGAATGCCAAAGGACCTTGGGGTTGAGACAATGGTGAGCAGGGGGCCATGACTTAGCCATGTTGCTTAGTTTCTCATAGCCCTTGCTTTTTGTTCAAGCCCTAGCCTGCTGTGACCCTACAAGATGGACTTGGAAGAGTCGCTAGACCTCTCTGTCCCTCTTCTCAATGTGGCCACATTGAATAAATCCCCATTATCTGCTTTAAACCATTAGCTTTTTAAATTGATTTTATTGAGCTCTACATTTTTCTCTGTTCCCCTCCCTTCCTCTCCCCTCCCTGTCAACCCTCTCCCATGGTCCCCATGCTCCCAATTTACTCAGGAGATCTTGTCTTTTTTCTACTTCCCATGTACATCAGATCCATGTATGTCTCTCTTAGGGTCCTATTGTTGTCTAGGTTCTCTGGGATTGTGATTTGTAGGCTGGTTTTCTTTGCTTTATGTTTAAAAACCACGTATGAGTGAGTACATATGATAATTGCCTTGCTGGGTCTGGGTTACCTCACTCAATATGATGTTTTCTAGATCCATCCATTTGCCTGCAGATTTCAACTCTCATTATTATTTTTCTGCTGTGTAGTACTCCATTGTATAAATGTACCACATTTTCCTTATCCATTCTTCGGTGGAGAAGCATTTAGGTTGTTTCCAGGTTCTGGCTATGACAAACAATGCTGCTATGAACATAGTTGAGCACATGGCCTTGTGGCATGATTGAGCATCCTTTGGATATATACCCAAAAG
This sequence comes from Microtus ochrogaster, assembly GCF_000317375.1. Classification (NCBI taxonomy): domain Eukaryota; kingdom Metazoa; phylum Chordata; class Mammalia; order Rodentia; family Cricetidae; genus Microtus; species Microtus ochrogaster. The sequence goes on from NC_022031.1 coordinate 48,587,535, forward strand.
TGGTACTGCTGGAGCTTGAGGAAGGTTGTTTCTTAATTTTCTGAAAAATCGCCATACTGACATCCAAAGGAGTTGTACCAGCTTGCACTCCCACCAGCAATGCAGAAGTGTTCCCTTTACTCCACAACCTCTCCAGCATAAGTTGTCATCAGTGTTTTTGATCTTGGCCATTCTTACAGGTGTAAGATGGAATCTCAGAGTTGTTTTGATCTGCATTTCTCTGATGACTAAGGATTTTGAACATTTTCTTAAGTGTCTTTCAGCCATTTTAGATTCCTCTGTTGAGAGGTCTCTGTTTAGGTCTGTACCCATTTTTTTTATTAGATCATCTGTTCTTTTGATGCTCAATTTCTTGAGTTCTTTGTATATTTTAGGGATTAGTCCTCTGTCTAATGTGGGGTTGATGAAGATCTTTTCCTATTCTGCAGGCTGCTTTTTTGTCTCGATGACCATATTCTTTGCTTTACAGAAGTTTAAGCAGGTCCCATTTATGTGTGTATCTGTGCTACTGGGGTTATATTTAGAAAGTGGTCTCCTGTGCCAATGCGTTCATGTGTATTTCCCACATTCTCTTCTATGAGGTTCATTGTGGCTGGCTTTATGTTGAGGTCTTCGATCCATTTGGACATGAGTTTTGTGCACGGTGATAGATATGAAACTATTTTCATTCCTCTTGCATGTTGATATTCAGTTATGCCAGCACCATTTGTTAAATATGTTTTCTTTTTTCCATTATATTTTTTAATTTTTTTTTTTTGCTTTTTTTTGTCAAAAATCAGGTGTTCATAGGTGTGTGGGTTAATATCTGGATCTTCAATTTGGTTCCATTGGTCCTCCTGTCTATTCTTATGCCAATACCAGGCTGTTTTCACTACTGTAGTTCTGTAGTAGAGTTTGAAGTCAGGGATTGTGATGCCTCCAGAAGTTCTTTTATTGTACAGGATTGTTTAGGCTATCCTGTTTTGTTTTGGGGTTGTTTTTTTTTTTTGGTTTTGTTTGTTTGTTTTTACTTTTCCATATGAAGTTGAGTATTGTTCTTTTGAGGTCTGTGAAGAATTTTGCTGGGATTTTGATGGGCATTGTATTGAATCTGTAGATTGCTTTTGGTAAGATTGCCATTTTTACTATGTTAATTCTTCCTACCCAAGAGCATGAAAGATTTTTTCACTTTCTGGTGTCTTCTTCAATTTCTTTCTTCAAAGCTTTAAAGTTCTTGTCATACAAGTCTTCCACTTTCTTCCACTTGTTTGGTGAGAGTTACTCTAAAGAGGGTTACTGATATTTTTGAGTTAATCTTGTATCCTGCTAGATTACTGAAAGTGTTTATGAGTTATAGAAATTCCTTGCTAGTTGCTTATGTAAACTTTCATATGATCAGCAAATAGTGAGAGTTTGACTTCTTCTTTTCTCATTTATCTCCCCTTGATCTCCTTTTATTGACTCACTGTTCTAGCTAGGACCTCAAGAACTATATTGAATAGATATGGAGAGAGTGGACAACCTTGTCTTCATATGAAATGACCTTCTTTGTCTCTTTTGACTGATTTTAGCTTGAAGACTATTTTGCTAGATATTAGGATAGCTACACCTGCTTGTTTCTTAGGCCCATTTGATTGGTATATTTTTTTTCCCAACCGTTTACTCTGAGATGATGTCTGTCTTTGAGGTTGAGATGTGTTTCTTGTATGCAGAAGAAGGATTGATTCTGTCTTCGTATCCAATCTGTTAACCTGTGCCTTTTTATAGGTGAGTTGAGTCTATTTACATTAAGGGATATTAATGACCAGTGGTTGCTATCTCCTGTTAATTTAGTTTTCATTGTTGGTGATGTTAATTTGTTCTTTTTTTCCCTTGTTTGGGATTTGTTGCTATACCACCATCAATTGTCTGTGTTTTTGTTGCTGTAGCCAGCTTCCTTGGATTGGAGTTTTTCTTCTAGTATCTTGTGTAGGGCTGGGTTTGTGGCTAGATATTGGTGAAATCTAGTTTTGTCATGGAATATCTTGTTTTGTCCTACTATGGTGATTGAAATTTTTGCTGGGTATAGTAGTCTGGGTTGGCATCCGTGATCTCTTAATGTTTGCATAACATTTGACCACGACCTTCTGGCTTTCATTGTCTACAATGAGAAGTCAGGTCTGTTAAGTCCGTTTGAATCATAACATCTGTTAGTTCCCTTATTTCTCTGTTAATTTTTTGTCTGACTGACCCATCCAGTGGTGAAAATGGAGTGTTGAAGTCTCCCACTATTAGTGTGTGGAGTTTAATGTGTGATTTAATCTTTAGAAGTGTTTCTTTTACATATAAGGTAGAGGCATAGAGCCCAGATCCTGACAGCCTCCTCAGTGCACACACATGTACACACAGACATATACACACACAGAGACAAACAGAGAAATACAGAGACACAAAGACAGACAGAGAGATACCGAGACAGACAGAAACAGACACACTTACAATTAGACAGGTTTTTTTTTTTTTTTTTTTT
>NC_022031.1:48590122-48601267 GCF_000317375.1 Microtus ochrogaster
TGTACACCAGGCTGGTCTCGAACTCACAGAGATCCGCCTGCCTCTGCCTCCCGAGTGCTGGGATTAAAGGCGTGCGCCACCACCACCCGGCTACAATTAGACAGTTTTTAAAAGTAAACAAATACATTGTAGAATGAAAAATTGCATCCTAGTGTGTACAGACCTGTGTAGAATTCAGAGAAGAGGCCATCAACACGTCCAAAAAAGGCATCCTGAGACTGATGATGTTTGAGATGTCTCAACACTTCCTAAGTCAACAAACAGGGACGTAATTTTTCTAGGCAGCTTTGGGAAAGTCTCCGACTGTATTGTGTGAGGAAGCAGAGCCCACTGTGAAGCAAGGCAATGAGCTGGTCTCAGGACGTTCTCCCAGTTGGCTGTAACCCTCTCCAGCAATGGAATTCAAGCTCAGCTTTCATGGGACCCCAGCCCAGCCACCAGGAACTGAACTTTACCAGCCCAGAACGTCTCAGAAAGCTTACACCCGTTTTTCTTTAAAGTCTTTAATAGTAATGGCCCTGTCCTTTTCAATCTTAAATCCTTTTTCTGAACGTGTGCATGTGTCAATGGGGTCATGCATCCTTTGGGCTCCCCTGGACGTCTGCCATGATTTTGTATGGATAAAAGCTTTCTGAATGCCTGCTGCACCCTGACCTTCCAAAGGCTTGCGTGTCATTAATATTTGGCAGAGTTTCTCTTTATAAGATTCGAGGTTGTTGTATTTATGTGAACGACAAACGTGAATGCAACCTTCCCCCTCTTTCAAAGGCTTTTCTGCTATCACTCACACGGGGCATAAAAATATTAAATGTGATTCTAAATAATCTTGACCTCTGGAGAAGGCAACAAATGCTGTATTTGAGTCAAGGTAATTTTGTTATAGGCAGCTGAGAAAAATGAACAGTCTAGACAAATGGAGGGAGGATAACCAAAGGTAGGCCTATCTCAGAGGTCCCATTTCCACACCAACAGACAAATGGGCATGTCTGTGGCCTCTGACCCCAAAGGATGGGAAGGAGGGAAGGAGGTGGCCGAGAATTCTGCTAATAGTCCCTTACTAAGCTGTTTGGTTACAAAGGACAGAAACTCAGTTCAAACTGGGCTCAAGGAAAACAACGGAAACTGAGTGTGTTGGTGCACACCTTTAATCCCAGCACTTGTAGAGCAGAGACAGGCCGATCCCTGTGAGTTTGAGCCAATCCAGGTCTACATAGGGAGTTCCAGGACAGGACAGTCAGAGATTCAGAGAGATGTAGTAGAGAGACCCTGTCTCAAAAAAAGGAAAGGGGGGAGAGAGAGAGGGAGAGGGGGGGAGGAAGGAAGGAAGGAAGGAAGGAAGGAAGGAAGGAAGGAAGGAAGGAAGGAAGGAAGGAAGGAAATGCTGATGGAGAATCTGCCTGACTGTGAGAATGGAGTATAATAAATTGATATCCCAGTGTGAAATAAACTATCCAGACTGGCCTCCAAACACACTGATAATGACTTCATAAGTCCATTTCACTCCATTTTATGGTTTTCACAAAACCTAAAGAATTAGCACCTACTGGAGCTGGAGAGATTGCTCAGTGGTTAGAGACCTGGCTGCTCTGCCAGAGGATCCAAGACCAAGTCCAGTTTGCAGCTCCCCGACAGCAACTTACATGGACCCCAGTCACCAACATTCACATACACAAAATAAAGTAAAACGTAAAAACTGTTGGCATCTGCCTAGGCTTTGGGAAAGGAAACATGAGTGAGATACAGCCTTGTCTCCTGAAAATAACCACACAGCCATGAAGTACTCTACCATGAGTAAATTGAAGGCCCCCTCCCTCTCCCTTGTCTCCCGACTGGTGCTCAGATGCTACCTGATGCTAATTCATTTGTTAACGCTGCCCCTGTTTGAGTGGCTAGCATCCTCTCCCACCCAGTCCTTCTGCCCCTGACTGCCCAGTGAGCCGCCTAAAACTCAATCAGGTCTTATCTCCTGGAATAAAGGCCTCTGCTCTTAGTCCTTAACCTGGGATGCAGCTTTTTCAAATGCTTGCAACATGCCTCAACCTACCATCAGCTCATGTCAGACATTGGCCAGAGGATGCCAGGTGCGTTTGGAACGGCTGGGATCTGGAGTCCAGACAACAAAAGAGTGAAGAACATAGGAAGACCGGGGCTGGGACTGCAAACTAAAGAGCCTGGATGAGTAGTGGGGTGTGGGGGTGAAGAAGAGAAGGGAAGAGGAGCTGACGAGAAGGAAGCAGAGTTGGGGTGGTGTGGAGACAGACCTGAAGAGGATTGATGGTAGAGATAAAAGTCCCATCAGCGGAAGGAAGAAACTCAAAGATGTCCCTATGGATGGAATTGAAGAGGAGAGCCACCCAGAGCACAAAGTGACGAGGAATCAGGAGGACCCTGACCCCTGTGATTCAGAATAGTCAGGTAGGCAAGGGGAGAAGGAGGGGGGGTGGTCACTGGATCTGGCCAGCAGAGCCCCCAAAGTGTTTTCACTGCAACCAAATGGGTGGAAAGCCACCTGCAGGTCTGAGAGAAGAGAGTAAGAGAGAGGAGGGAGGGGAGGAGAGAGTGGAATGGAGCAGTGGGAGGAATTGGCTGCGGTAACCCGAGTCTACCCTCTAAGAGGCAAGCCCATTGTTCCTGGCCTAGGGCGGTGTGCCTCACTCAGCTCCTTGCCTCAGCTCCATGGAGATTTCAGCAGCTACCACCTGTTCCTTGTGCCCCGGGAAGGCAGCTGGAGAGTGAGCCAGGTCAGCTGTTCCCAGCCCTGGCTCCCAGGGACCAAACAGCAGGTGCTGAAATCCCATTTGCCTTCCTCCTTCACTCACCTGGATCACAAATGTCTTCCTTCCAGGTGACCTCCCCTCCCAGTGGCCTCCCCTCGGGATGCTAAGTCCATCCCAGTGGGACCAGCAGCAGGACACTACCTGAGCACAATTTCCCAGAGAATTGGAACCCAGCTCCTGTAAGCTGCCACTGTGTGATGGTTGCTCAGTAGGTCATCTTCTACCAGACCCACAGCCTCGTCATCTACACAATGGAAACAGCAATGCTGACCTGGGAGAACAGACCTTAAGGCCAATTCAGAAAACGTGCCTAATCCTTTTCCAGAGGGTTCACTGTGTATGTTTGATGTGGTGGTGCTCTTTTGTCTGAAGCTCCAGGCATACTATCCCCAGGCTGCTTTTTTCTCTCCATAGCCAGCACTAGGACCACCTTTGCCTTCTGTGTGCACCAACTACATCACACCTTCTCCATTGCTACCACGGTAGCTCCGCTACACTGGGACATCGTTGTCGCCTGGGAAACCGCAATCTCTTAACCACTGGTTATAGGACTTAAAATCTTGCATCTAGGCCTGGAGAGAAAGTACAGGAGTATGGAGTCCTTGTTACTCTTGGACCCGGGTTCCATTTCCAGCACATGCATGGTGCCCCACAACCATCTGTAACTCCAGCTTCAAGGTTGCAGATTTCCTCTTCTGACCTCTTTGTGCACCAAAGACATGCATGGTGCATACGTACAAACATACATGCATACATACGTACATATTTACATACATACATATACATATGGAATAACTCACACCACAAAATAAATAAATCTTTTTTAAAAAAATGTGTTTATGAGCTAGGGAAGTGTCAGTGTTAGAAAACTTGGCTAATATACACCAGACACAGGACTCTATCCCTAGAACTTAAAAAAAAAAAATCCTCCATCATGTCATCCTGCCTTCCAACTGTTCTCATTGTGTTTACATAAAGACCCCTAAGTCTGTGCCCTATGGAATCCTTACATAGGACTACATACTATCCGCCCCACAGAGTTCTTCAGGGTCTGCCTCCAGGGCTGTCTTGCTACTGCAGAGCCACTCCCAGACCAGCTCCTGGCTGTTGCTCGGACACAGCCTTACCCATGCTTTATTATATTGAAGTCTTTGCTCAACCAGCACCTCCTTCAAGGGGCCAGCACAGTATCGTCTTACAAATTGCACCAGCTCCCAGCAGGACACCTTACCCCGTCCTATTATATATTTCATCCTATTTTCCTATGGGCGTCTCTGCAGACCCCTGACTGCTGTGTTCACCACGGGTGCTTGTTTGCTGAGACAGGGACTCTGTTCTCTCTGGTTGTCTTGGGTACCTAGACAGCGCCAGGTGAGAAGCCTTCAGTTCCTGTTGACTGGAAGGAAAAGTGGACTATTATTCTTTCCACATCTGTCTAGCTCAGGGATGTCCTACATTCTGTCTGGCCTACTCTTCCATCGCCAACTCCATACACAGAGAGAGGGCTCCCTCTCAAGCATAGTCTGGGCAGCATCATCTACTCTTGAAGTGCAACGTGCTTGATTTGCTCCGTGGAGCTGCTTCGCATCAGTACCAATTCAAGCTTTGAATCAGCAGCACCAGGACCAATCTTTCAATTTTTTTTATTATAAGAATATTACAGTGGGATGGTAATTCACACCATAAACAGTGGGGGAGGATGGAACCCAAGCCATGAGTTCCAGGCTAGCCTGGGCTACAGAGTGAGACCTTGCATTAAAACCTTCCCCTTTTAATGTTCCCTTCCCCTTAAAAAACTGACACCCCCCCCCAGGTGAACTCTGCCACATAGTGTCTTTCTCCCACACACTGTTTTTTGAATCACAACACCCTGTCTCTAAACAAAACAAAGTAAACAGCAAACACACATACACACAGAGTCTACAACTCAGTTTACCAAAGACTCGATAATAAGTTTGATGGCAGCGGACAGTGAACGACATTTCATGGGGACCCTTTTGTGAATGTATCACATTAAACCTTACAGCTACTTTGCAAGATAGGCATTACTGCTGTCCATTGAAACTTGAAGAAATGCAGGTCTGGAAATTGAGGTGTCATGCCTAAAGTCGTCCGCTATTAGCTGGCAGGGCTATAGCCCAAACCTGCGCCTGTTAACAGAAACGTGCTTTGGAGTTTCAGTTTTCCCTGCCTCTCTCTGCTAACAGAAGAAAACCTGGGCTGGGAGACCTGCCCAGCTGCCAGCGCCCACTCTGAGTTGCCTGCTGTTTGGCCTAAATACAATCTTCACATTCTTACGGCTTATCAGGAAACCCTGAGGACCATCCAAGGTTAGAAAATTCCTTGCGTGGCTTTCCCCAGGAGAGAGCAGAGAAACTCTTTGAAGCTTCCCACTTAGGAAAAGCCAGTCTCAACAGCTCCTCCACCCCTCCCTGCTCTAGTGAGTTTGTTGGTTCTCAGAGAATTCTGTCCCGTCCTGGAGCTCAGAATAAAGAGGGAACTAGGCGCCCACAGAAGCCGTGCCATTAGCCACTGCCAGGAACCACTCCCTCGGTGACAAAGGAGGCTCCGAGGTGTTTTAGTAGCTTTATTCCCAAGTGGCTAACTGGCAAACAGAAAAGGCAAAGGGCCCCAACTGTAATCCATACAGAAATCCACAGCTGGGAGGCTGGGAACAAAAGCAATTGAAAAGAAAAGGCTGGAGGTGTAGCTCAGTCTGTTGTGTGCTTTGCCTAGCACGCCTGAAGCCTTCAGTTTTGATCCCTAGGATTGTGTAAATGGGGCATAGTGCTATATTCCTGTAATCTCAACCCTGGGGAGGTGGAGGCAGGGGGATCAGGGACTCAAGGTCTTCTTGGCTATATATGGAGATTGAGGCCAGCTTCCAATACATGGGACCCTCTCTAATAAAAGAAGGAAGGAAGGAAGGAAGGAAGGAAGGAAGGAAGGAAGGAAGGAAGGAAGGAAGGAAGGAAGGGAAAGAAGAAGGGAGGAAGGGAGGGAGGAGAGATGGTCGATTATGTAGACATGAACTGATGGACTTAGGAAGCCCCAGCATCACAGGGCTGGAAGAAATGGGAAAGATCTGCCTGTGGGGGGCCAGCCATGATAAGCTAAGTATAGGCAGGTCACCCAAAGGAAGTTCTTTACTTCCGACCATTATCACCTGCCAGAGTAGAACTCTGGCCATCAATAAATTTAATAGAGGCCTGGGTCTCAGTAGCTTGCCCTGAGGCAATACCTGGTTGCAGGAAGGACCACAAACTGAGATTACCTGAGCACCACTCAAAAACAGACCATCCAAAGGAAATGCCTAACGTTCCAACTGCTGTAGATAGGACCACCTGCCAGCACACACTTACCAGGACACCCCTAGATAAATGTCAGCCAATCAAGGGTCCTGAATCTCAGAAACCCCTCACCCCCACCTTTACTACTATCAAAACCCAATTCTAACTGAGCTCTGGGCTCTCCGTTCATATGTTGGACACACGGAGAGACCGAGTTTGCAAACTTGATTAAAATAAAGGCTCTTTGCTTTTACATACTGGACTCGGTCTCCTTGTTGGCTTTTGCAGGGACTTCGCGGATTTGGGCATAACACTGCCTATGTGGCTTCAGACCCAAACTTCCTGCTCTCCTATGGAGACTAGTCTCCTGTGCCCTTGCAGGCATCCCTTACACGGAGCACACCACTGCCCATATGCCCAGGTGGGCCTAACACCTCTATTAACTCTCCCTCGGGGACTCTGAAGCCAGCCTCCATTTCACTGCCACCACTGGCCAAGGGGCTGCTCCTCCGGGACCCTCAGAGAACAAGTTCAGTCTTGCCACCCGGAACCAGCCCTGGCAGCCTGGGGATGCACTCCAATTCCCCAGCCTTGAGGAACCGTCACAGCTGGGCTGAAGGGTTGGGAAGTTTTCTTAACAAACAGGTCTAGCCTTTCTGGTTAGCAGCCTGCCGTCTGGACAAAGAAAACCAATTCCCGCTTGTCTTTTGAGTCTGCGGCCAGATGGGGTGGGGAACAATAGCCTGGGGAGAAGTGGAGGGAGGCCCAGCCTCTTCCCATCTTAATGAAGGTGTGAACTTTGAAGCTCTGTTGGGAGCACTTGAAAGCCCACCCCTGCTTAAGCCCCCTTTCAGCTCCTCACAGTCACCCCGGATAATGAGGCTGCAGCTGTGTGGGAAGCACTAGGGCAGAGAAGGGGAGGGCAGGGTTATCGAGGCAGCAGCCCAGAGGACCCTGGCAGAAAAGCCACCCTTGGCTTCAGCCCTGCCCCGTGACCAGGCCTCCATGGCTCTCAGGGACAAGGAACTCTCTGTTCTAGCCAAAGGAGAGCAGCCACCTTGTTACGGATGAGAGGATGGCTGGGAGAGTCCTTTTGAAAACTTCCTCAGTGATATATGTATATAAACAAAAAATGACTCACCCTTGGAGGCCACCTGATGCTCTGGTGTCAAATCTGATGAACACAGAAGTCTCTATGAGGCAGAGGGGACAGCGGCTCAGGGAACACAGTGGCCCTACGTACGGTCATTTGGCCAGTCAGCAGTAGGGCAACTCGCTCCAGTGCAGGTTTTTTCCTACTCCACAGCCAACTCCTCCCTTTGAAGCCTTCAGGTCAGTTCTGAGTGTCCACTGAAATATCAAAACATAATTAGGGGCCAGCAAGACGGCTCAGCAGGGAAAGGAACTCATCATGGGAGCCTCGAGACCTGAGTTCAACACCCAGAAGGCAAGTAGAAGAAAACTGTGTGGGACATGTTCCCAGCCTGCCATCATGTGCCCGCGTGCACGCACGCATGTGCCACAGATGATGATGACAATGATGATGACAAATAATAAAAAAATAACTTTAGGGAAGACAAAACCAAAACCACAGAATGGCTTTGAACCCTACAAAAGAAATGCTCACCTGGGCAGAGAGCTGTCTGTCCAGCGTTGGTCTGGATCTCTCTACAGGCGTGACCTCCCATTTAATGGTCACCGCAACCACAGAGGGAAGGTGTTCCTATGACTATAGATGGGGCGTAGAGGGACAGAGAGTTCTATGGCTCAAGGTTACACAGCCAACGGGTGACCAGGTCCCCGTATGAACTCCATCCTTTCAAGCAGCGTGGATCACTTGTCCCGTTCTGGTAGCATCTATGTTCTGTGAAAACTGGGGGGAAAGTAGAAAGGAAAAACGCGAATGCTTTATTACTAAATGCGAGTGCTTTGTGTGTGTGTGTGTGTGTGTGTGTGTGTGTGTGTGTGTGTGTGTGTGCGTGTGTCCTGCCTTTTTCTCTACGTACTTATGCATTCATGCAGTGTGCATCTATTGAACACCAACTTTATGCCAAGCATCATTCTGGACATTTAAAAGGGAGTAAGGTCAGAAGGTTTCTATTCTCTGGCATGGGAGTCTTTTTACATCCTTCAGTGACTCCAATCACCTCCTTGGCACTGGGCTTTCTCCCTTAGCACTGCCCTTATCCAAAGCCCCAGGGCTTCCGGGTTTAAGGGACACCTTGAGGTGTCTTCAGCAGCTCAGGTGACCGCTGCCCAGCATCCACATGCTCCAGACTCTAACTGCCAACCTACAGCGACAGTTACTGCGCTGGGTCTTTGCTCTTCCTGAAAACAGAGACATGATCACTATCACCTTCCTTGGCTCAGTCTTAAGACCATGAACAATCCCGAGCCTACCTCGATCTCCAGCCATCGCCACTCCTGTCTGCTTTTGGCTTTGTTCTTGCTTCTTGTTCCATCCCCTGGTCTGCCTAACGCACACACCGATTGCCTCTGTCACACATCTCATTCTTTAAACTTTAGGGAGTGTCATACCATGTGTGGGAGTCAGAGGACAGCATGCAGGAGCTGATTCTCTCCTTCCACCATATGTTTAATTCAAGGATTAAATACAAGTTATTGGATTTGGTATCAAGAATCCTTACCCACCAAGCCATCTCACAAGCACTCTGTCTCATTTTCTCGTCTTAATGCTCACTTCCGTGGTTTTGTTCTTCCGTGCTCTCGAGCTATTGCTGAGTTGTTTAGCTTTGTCTACCATAATCTGAAGGAAATGGTCACAGCCATTTCCAGCCTCCACAGATCCCCATCATTTCCCCCTTATTTCCTTGTGTTTGCCACCAGTGAGGTGGCCTCTCTCCAGCTCTCTCCCATGGGCACAGTGCCCTCTTAAACTGGCAAGGCCCTCCAATTTTAAGGACTTATGTGATCAGATGATCCAGAATCATCTTCTTATGTCAAGGTACGTTCCTTCAATCACATCTTCAGAACCTCTTTGCTGTGGAGGCTGGAAATGGCTGTGCCTTTTAATCCCAGCACAGAGGGAGCCATCCCTGCTAACCTCTTCATTTTAGCTCAGCGAAAACCCTGTTGGACTTCCCATTGGCAGAATAATAGTATTTCAACTCTTGTGATTTGAAATAATCAAGTCTATGAAGATATGGTACCATAGTGATAGGAGATGATATTCAATCCTTTCCTTTCTAGTCTTCTTTAGAAAGTTTTCCTGTATGAGCGGGCCCAGGCATCAGGGACATTTCCCAGTGTGCCTAGAGTTGGGATAGAATATTAGAAGCATACCCAAAACAAACAAACAAATAAATAAATAAAAGTAGCACTAATAAAAATCAAACCATAAGGAAATACAAGCACAAATGTCACACGACATCCTGGATGGAATCCTGGGAGAAAGAGTTAAAACATTTGCAATATACCCAGAAAAGAAGTACATTTAGTCTAAGATCAAAGAAGATGTGGTTGCTATAGAGATTGCGCCATTACAAAGAAGGCAAGTTCAGCCAATCATTGGACTAGATGGTAAGATCTGATTGCTAAAGACACTGTACACTTTGTACATAAAGAGTATAGATACACCAAGCTGGAACTGGGCTCGGTGTTTCCTCCGTGCTGGCCAGTGCCTGCAGTACTGGGAAATGTTATATAAGTATCTGGGGGAGAAAAGACATGAGTAGTCACACCCAGCTGCGGGCCCTGTGTACTATAAATACCAACCTCCCAGGCAAGATGTGTGGTGCCCATTGAAGCGATAGTGGCATGATCATCTGGGAACAACCATTCTCGGATTGGAATTGAGTCCCACTCCACAAGAAGTGGTACCAGAAATCTGGTCAAAATGTTTGAGTGGCTACAAGCTCTGGGATGGGGCACTTTACTATTGATGCTATGCTCAGTAGAAACACGACTAGGCTGACTTCTAAATATTTATGTCTAAATCCTTAGACAGCACCGCTCTCGGCCTTTGCCAGAGAAGCCTATTTATTTACTTACATACTTGTTATTTATTGTAGTGGGTGGAAATTGATGCAGAGACTCACAGCTAGTCCAAGTGTTGAGAATAAATGACAGTTGAGTGCCCAGCCCTAAATGACATCAATATTGATGACCCAAGGGACCTCGTGGAAGAGGCAGAGAAAAGACTGTAAGAGTTAGGGAGTGAGGAGGCAGACTACGAAACTCTGTCCTTTAGATGGGACATGAATGTTGCGGTCATGAACCCATAACAGCTGTGGCTAGCTGCACAAACATGAAAGCAGGAAGGGATGAACTGGGAATACAGGGGTTACTATACATTGAGTATGTGTATAAAATTGTCAAACACTATATTCAAAAGGTTTTAGAAAAAGAAGAAAAAAGGAGGCAGCTGTATAGCCAAGAAACATTCATGAAGAAAAGAGGAAGGATGCTTCAAGAGCATCTCTGGGTAGGCCAGACCCCACACATTATAGAGCTAAGCATCTAAAACACAAATTCTTTGAAGGACATTACTTTGAGTATAGAGCCCAAGGGTATCCTGCTCATGCAATCCACCTATAAACTAGATTCTTCAAATTTTATTTTACTATGTTCAGCCACCCAGGTGTTCCGAGGCCAGATACAGTCCAAGGGTCCCAAGACCCCAGACAGTGGCAGTTCGGGGTGTGTTTTCAATTGTGCTGGCTCTGTAAGCACTCAGGACGGAAGAGTTACGGGTTTGTGGAGACTTCCGCCCAGATTTCAAAGGGAAGCCTAAGAAGCTAAGTGCTTGGTGGGAAAGCCGGGAACACTCTAGCCGGCTCCTGAGAGGGTCAGGTGTGAAGCTGTAAGAGCAAAGCTGAAATTGGAGTGGTGGCTCAGGAAATTAGAGATACCAGAAACGTAGAACGGGTACTGAGGACATTCAGAGGCAGAAGTACTGCCAGCCCAATTGATGGAGGAAGGTCATTGGTTGATTTAATAAAGAAGCTGCTTGACCTGATAGGTTAGAACGTAAGTGGGAGGAGCAGAATGCTGGGCGGAAGAGGAAGTGAGGTCAGAGACTCGACAGCTCCGGGCTCCCAGGCAGACGCCTCAGAGAG